>NW_006789843.1:73330-84703 GCF_000442215.2 Lipotes vexillifer | reverse complement strand
CGTGGCTGCTGAGCCTGCGCGTCCGGAGCCTGTGCTCCACAATGGGAGAGGCCACAAGAGGGAGAGGCCCCCGTTCCCAAAAAAAAAAAAAAAAAAAAAAAGTTCCTCTTTAAGTCTGCAGTTTATGGGACCTTTACAAGCTCAGAATTATGCAGAATTCCATCCTTCATCTCACCACTAAATGGCGAGGACTTGGATCCTATGGCTCCCCACCAGAGTGTATTTTGATTCCTTTATTGCATTTGGGTAAGTCTCATGACCTCTGTGCTTCCAAATTTGTAAAATAAGGAGAATAAAGGGTATCACTTTCCTGGCTGTCATTAATACCTCTATGAGTGGGTTTATATAGTGTTTGCTTCTAACAATGAATAGAGCATTGAACAACTAAGGTGCACTGCATGCTGTCATTTATTTTCTGACTTTTTAGTAGGTTAAAAATTCAGGGGCCTTGAAAAAGTTTAGAAAAAATAAACTCCCTTAATATTTATTAGCTCTGGAGTGAGACAAACTTGGGTTCAAATTCCAGGTCTTTCACTTTCTAACTACATAGATCATAGGCAAATCCCTTAACCTCTCTTGGCCTCAGTTTCCTCATCTACAAAGTGGAGACACTAGTTGTATTTACCTCATGAGGTTGTTAAAAAGTAATACATGTAAAATGCTTGGCACATGTAAAGTGCTTGATATTTGTTGGCTATTATTATTTTAGAAATTATTTCTAGGTAGAGCTGACTCTCTTGTGTGAGATAGACCTTGGTTCAAATGTCAGGTCTCTTGTGTACTTAATGTCTCTGTGCCTCAGTTTTCTCATCTGTAAAATGATGTGATAACAATACCACCTAACCTCACAGGGATGTTGTGAGGATTAAATGAAATAATGTAAGTAAAGTGCATGGTACAGACTGTGTGCTCTATAAACATTAGTAATGTTACTACTGGTCCTTCACCTGGGCCCACCCTAACGCAAACTTATAAGGCTTGGGAAATATGTCATCTATGCCCTAGTGCCCACTCACCTGTCTCTGCCATGAACTCCTCTCCCTTTGATATTCCCTCTTCCCCAGGTATTCATCCATACGTTCTTTCCTCAGCCCCAATCAAAACCCAGGACAAGCTCAGAGAATAAATTTTAGTCCATGAGACATCTATCTCAAGGGTGTTTGCAACTTAAGCCCTATCTTATGTGGTAAAACAAGGCTCTGGCCACTATCCCAGGAATTTTAGACATCAGCAACCAGGTAAGTATGTTTCTCAAGCACCTGGCTTCTTTAGGGCTCTTGATGGTGCAGTACTTTGGTGGTGGCTCTTGGAGAAGGGCAGGCCTGAACAGAATAGGAATTCAAAGTCAGGTATACTAAAAGATGACATATCAGTTAGGAATTGTGTTCAGCTGCTAATAGCAGAGACCCAACTACAACCAAGTAGGGGTTTATTCTCTCACATACAAGAAGCCTGTAGGCAAACATTTTAGAGAAGAGATGGTATCTCTGTGACAGCATTAGGGACCTGAGTGTATTTTTTGCTATTCCATCCTCATCTGCAACTTCTCTCTTCAAAGTAGCTCCATGGGCCCAATATTGCTACTGCAGGTCCAGCCATCACATCTTCTTTCCAGAAAGGAAGAAGAAGGAGAGCAAGGGTCAAGAGAGAGGCCTCATCCTGCTGAGCTGTCTTCTTTAAGCAGCTCTCCTGAAAGCCCCACCCAAATATTTACATTTATATATCCCTAGCTGCAAGGGAGGCTGGGAGAAGGAGACTTTTAGCTAAACATATTGCTGCCCTGAATAAGATCATAATTCTGTTACTGATGAAGAAGGTGAGAAAGGATGATGGGTAGATATCTGCTGTCTCTAACACAGATAAATTTTCTTTTAAACATTCTTTGTTTTGTTTTGATTTCTTAGGGCTGAGTGGGTAGGCATGCAAACTCACTTGTCAGAGTTAGGTCAGCACCAAAAATAAGTGGTTTTCCCCCAGCTGATTAGTTTTCTTTCAGCTATATCAAAGGTCTGGATTATAGGAAATGAAGGGAAAAAAAAAAAGACATAAATTTCTCCCACTATTCTTAGCTATGCCTTTAGTTTCTACTTCCTTCTTGGTAGTTTCATTGCAATTTGGGTTTTTACACCTGAAGTTGCTCCTATCAAGGTCTCCTTTGATCTTCCCAGTGTCTAGATTTAAGGGTTCCACTTCAGTACATATCTTTCCTGAACTCCTATAGCTTGGCACCAATGACCACCCTGTGGTCTTGAAATCATTGACTCCTTCCTGCTTCTAGCTTTCAACTCTTTTTTCATTGTCTCCCTGACCCCCAGGTCCTATCCCAAACCCCTCTTCTCTTCTTCCTGAGGAATGTCAGTCATTCCAATGACCATATGCTAAAGCTACCAAATCTGTACTTCGAGCTCAAACTTCTCTCTTGAGATCTGGAATTATATATTCAAAGGCTCATTGGACATCTCCACTTGGAAGACTCAGAGATCCCTCTAGCTTAAGTTCAAAACCGAGCTCATCATCTTTCCCCTCAAATCTGTTCCTCCATCTTTTTCTGTTGAGGGCCACCTCACCCACTCCAGGTACTCACACGGAAACTTGGAAACTATTCTTCCTCTTGTCCTCCCTCTCCACAACCGAAAATCCCACTGTTCTGATTTCCTTCATATCTCTTGAATCTGTCCCCTCCTCCTATTTCCCCTTTCATTCCCTGGGCTCTGGTTTGCATGGTCTTACTCAGTGCCTTTTTTTTTTTTTTTTTGGCCACATCTGCTCCCTTGGCTTGTGGGATCTTAGTTCCCCAACAAGGGATCAGAACCTGGGCCCCCAGCAGTGGAAGCACAGAGTCCAAACCACTGGACAGCCAGGGAATTCCCTTTCTCAGTGCCTTTTGTAGTAGCTCCCTTACTGCCTTTTCTCCTTCATCTCAAATGCATTCTCCCCACTACTGACAGAGTTTACTTTTTAAATGCAAATATGATTTTGTTGTTTCCCTGATTAAAGATGTTCTTTGGCTCCTGCTTAGGCAAAGATGGAATTTAAAACTGTAACATGGCACACAGGGATCTTCATGATATGATCTCTTTTCCTTGTTTTGCCTAATCCCCTAAGATTCTCTCCTGAGTGTTCCACCACCAAATCTATAACTGAAGTCCTACATTTATCAAATATTTTAATTCATTCATCAAATGAATGTTTATTGACCACCTACTGTCCTGGGTATGGGGATACAGCGGTGAACAAAACAAAATCCCTGGCTTCATGAGGCTTCCATTTCTGGTGGGTGATGGTAGTGGTGGTGAAAGGCATAAACAAATAAATAACATGTCAAGTGGTGATAAGTGCCAGAAACAAAAATAAAGAGACTTAAAAGAGTGTTGGAGGGAGGTTGCTATTTTACATAGGGTGGTCAGGGAAGACCTCTTTAATGAGGTGACTTTTGAACAGGGACCTGAAAATAACGAGAGGGGGAGCCATGAAGATATGCGGGAAAATGGCATATGTCAGGGAGGTTGCAGTGATTGCAAAGGCTTTGGGACAGGAGCATGTTTGGCAAGAGCATAAAGAAGCCCTGTATAGCAGGAGTAAAGTGAGCAAGGAGAACAGTGGCTGAAGATGAGGCCAGAGAAGTAGAAGGGAAACCAGATCATATAGGTTCTTATAAAGCCATGGGAAGGATTTGGATTGGTCTGAGTAAGACAGGAAGTCATTGGGGAGATTTGAGACAAAGAGGGACAAGATATGACAATGTTTTGAAATGATCTCTCCAATGCAGTGTGTGGCATCCACACTGTAGTGGGCAAGCATGGAAGCAAAGATACCAGATGGGGGACCACGTAAGTAAATTGGGCAACAGATAATGGTGGCTTGGACAGGATGGTTGCCATGGAGATGGTGAGATGTGGTCAGAGTCTGTATATAATCGGAAGGTAGAGCTAACAGGATTTGCTGTGGAACTGGATTATACGAGAGGAAGAGAGTCATGACTACAAATTTATGGCTTATCAGCCACATGGAATAACATGGTACCACTAAAGCCATAATTATGAAGACTGAAAATATGAAAAATATTTATGATAAATGTTAAGTGAAAAGAGTACAATTCAAACCAGTATGTTTTTTTGTTTTTTTTTTTGCGGTACGCGGGCCTCTCACTGTTGTGGCCTCTCCCGTTGTGGAGCACAGGCTCCGGACGCACAGACTCAGCGGCCATGGCTCACGGGCCTAGCCGCTCCGCGGCATGTGGGATCTTCCTGGACCAGGGCACGAACACGTGTCCCCTGCATCGGCAGGCGGACTCTCAACCACTGCACCACCAGGGAAGCTCCAAAACAGTATGTTTTTGATGATTCCAAATCTGTACATTGCCAACAAGTGGTAATATGCCAAAATAATAATAATTCTGTGATAAATAAAATTTATTTTAAAATTTATCAGCCTTGGGACTTCACTGGTGGCGCAGTGGTTAAGAATCTGCCTGCCAGTGAAGGGGACACAGGTTCAAGCCCTGCTCCAGGAAGATCCCACATGCCACAGAGCAACTAAGCCCGTGCGCCACAACTACTGAGCCTACTCTCTAAAGCCCATGAGAGACAACTGCTGAGCCCAAGTGCCACAACTACTGAAGCTCACGCGCCTAGAGCCTGTGCTCTGCAACAAACACAAGCCACCGCAACGAAGAGTAGCCCCCGCTTGCCACAACTAGAGAAAGCCCGCACACAGCAATGAAGACCCCACATAGCCAAAAATAAATAAAATAAGTTAAAATATATATATATATCAGCCTTAAATCCAAGGGTAACAGTGGCAAAAGGTTAGTGTGCCCTTTTCAGGATTTGGCCATCATATAACTTCACAAATTAGCTCTTTTGATCTCATTGCATAAGAAATGGAATCACAGAATTTAGACATGAACAGGGCTTTGAAGATCACCTAGTACATCCATCTCCTCTTATAGAACTGAAGCCCCTAAATGTTAAAGGGTTTCCATAAGGTCACACCGCTAATTATGAGCAGAACCCAACCTAAAGCACAGCCTACTAATTCCTCACACAGTAGAGTCCATATAAATTCTTGCATCCAATTTTATTTTCTGGTTTTAAAATTATCCTGGAAATATGTTTCTTATAGTTTACTCAAACCTTGTCTCTTGGTGATTTATTCAAAATCACTATACTCTGACTTGTTTGCATGCAAAGTATACCCTATTTTCAAAGTTGAGAAGATGTGAAATGTCTTTTCTTTGCAAAGCCTTGCACAATATGTAAATCCTAATATTAGACCTTCAAATGTGGAAACTTGGTAAATCCCATATATGCATAACAAATGCTTACTCCACAATTTTTCAGGGTCTCTGATTTATTCAGCAGGGCAAGTTATTAATAACTCTGTAGTGTTGAGTGAGAGGAAGTTACCTGTCATAATAAATTTGAGTCAGGAAGTAAGTTAAGTCAAAAACTGGGAAAACCCCACAAAACCCACAACAACCTATTTTTATTATATTTCCATCAATGTCACATTCCTGTTACTAAGGTTTTTGAGTGAATACTAAGGAGGAATTGGAGAGGAAACCCCCAATAATAGGATTGGTTACATATCTTTTAGAGGTATTCAGATACTGCAGAGAGAGAGAGAGAACAATGAGTCTTGAAAAGAATGCAGAACCAAATACTGGTATTACTGGATTTATGATATTGAGGTAGTACTAGGTGGTAGAAAGAGCTTTGGGTTGGAATTCAGCATACCTAAGTCCCAGCCCCTGTTCTCCCACTAGGATGAGCTAGTTTACTCATTCAGCCTTGAATGCCTAGTGCTGACATTCAGTCTACAAATATTTATCAAGCTTCAACTATGTCACAGACTGCTGCAGACACTGTGAGTGACCAACTCAGTATTCATCCCCTCTTCTTACTCGCTCACAGATCCCTGAGTTTTTGAGGGGAGGTAATGTGCTCAGTTAAAAAAATCTCTTTCCCAACCTCTCATGCAGCTAGGGGTGATCATGTGACACAGTTTGGGCCAATGAAATAGAAGCAGAAGATGGCTGGAGATTTACATGGAGGTCAGAGGTTCCTGGGATGCAGAGAAGAATTGGTTCCTTCCTACAAGGAGTTCAGAATCTTGTTCTGTCTATTACCAAGTTCTGTGGCAGAGGAAGGGTACCCTGCTCAGCCTGTGAGGGAGAAGAGAAAACTGAGAAAAGTTATTAAGGGAGGTGATACTTAAACTGGGTCATGAAATATCTCTGGGCTTCTCTTTCCTCATTTATAAAACAAGAGGAATGAACTAGATCCACTATTTATGTCTTGAGTTAAAAAAGAACACCCAGTGATTAAAAAAAATCATAAACACAGAGGAAATTGAAAACAAAACAAACAAAAAAAACCATTCTATTGGGAGCCAGGGCAAAGAATGAGCTGTATTGCAAACCATGGCCCCAAGATGTACAGAAGTTATTTCTATTAATTTGTTTTGGACTCATTTTTAAAAATCATTCTTCCTTGGGCCAAACTCAAATTGCAAAAATTCCAAACAGTGAAAAAAACTACTTTCCTGTTAATAGAGGTGAGAGAGAATGGAAGGAAGTGAACCTGACCACCTGAGAGAAAAGGAGGGGGGAATTAACTTGACAGCACCATGACCAGAGAAAAGGAACTTAAGAAGGCAAATGAAACTTTGACTCCCTGTTACTGGAGATGAGAACTAATCTTGTCTAAAGCTTTATTGTGAACAAAATGTTTCCATATCCCTTATCTTATTTGATCCTCACAACAACCTGACAGAAAGGCATTATTAATATCCTTGTTAGACAGAGAAGAGAGATGATGGGATCTGAGCAAGGTCAGGCAGCATAAGTAAGTGGTAGAACTTGAACTCATACTCCAAATACTGTATTCTTTATATGATTCCAGAACTGCATAAAAAGAAAAAATTTGGATGTCCCCTAACAGAAAAAAAAAAAATCCATGTAAATATTTCCTACACAAAATGGTCAAAACAGAAATCTTGGTGAGGGAGCAAGTAGACAATTTTCTACTCCAGTCGTTTATTCCAGCTATTATAATTTGAAACCAAGAGTGGGGAATTTGAAAGTGGAATTTCAGGAGGTAGCTACAGAGAAAAGTGCCTTACATTAATCAGGATAGGCTAACTGCTATAGTAAAGAACCATTAACTCTTACCAAAATAAAAGTTTACTGGTTACTTTCAAAATGTGGCTATTCCTGGTCACGTGACTGGATGTTTTTTATGTGAGTAGTGATTTAGATATTAGGGTCTTTCCTGTATGACACCACAGTCTTTGCACCTGATCTCCAATGTCACTGTGGAAAGAGAGGAAGCATAGGTCACGCTGCATACCTAAGTCTTGACTCTGCAGAGACACACATCACCTCTCCTTTCATTTCATTGGCCAGAGCTAGTCACCTGATCTCCATCTAGAGGAACGTGAGGCTGGGTAATGTAGTTCCTGGTTGGGTGGCCGCTTCCCACTACCAAGTGTACATAATGGAAGGGAAACATGGATTTTTGGTGGCAGCTGTCTCTGCTGTAGGCTTCAAAGTAATCAGGCATGTGGTTCTTCTCACGTACTAAAACCTAGAGAGGGCCAAAAACATTGTTCCATTGCAGCAATCTAGAAAGAAGGCATTTTGTACCAGGAATATTTGCAGAATTAGAGGCGTATTGCACCATCCTCATTGGCTCAGATAAAATAACTAAGCAAAGCAAAAGTAGCTAGAGCCAGAGCAATGCTGAGAAGTCTGTGCTTTAAAGATGTGTTGGTGGTTACCATTTGGTACCCGCTTCATGTGGTAGTTTTTGAAGCACAGTGTCATTGAGGCTGCATGCTAACCATCTCCTGTGCACGCCCTAGATCACTCTCACCGTTTTCTGCTCTGCTCTGTGCCCTAGGAGCTTCCCTATATGTTCTACGTTAAATGGTTCCACTGCCCTCTGCATCCTAGATGGATTTGGCCAAGGGGAGTCCTTGCAGGAGACTGGAGGGAAGGGACAGGGACTTATGCAACCCCTACCACCACCCTATTCCTGCAAGGTCCACCTACTGAAGGTTACTGCTCTCTCCCAAGGCTCCTTGCTCTATATGACCCTCTCTTCTTCCAGGTTCTGGTCATCTCTCCTTGGGTCCCTTCAGTCCTAGTTGTGGTAACAACTCCTCTGTTGCTAGCGCCAGGATTTCTGCACCATCTTTGTGGTCCCCCTAGATCCCATTCACATTTTCATTATTAGTTCCTTTGTAAACATATTATTCTAATTTTATCTTACCATTTGTTTCCATTTGTTACTTCTTTTTTTATCTGTTAACATTGTGGTTCCAGCCCCAAGCAGCAGGCCTATTCTCTGTATAAACTGCAAGAATCCTTTTATATTGTTCTTAGCATTTTTAAATAAGCCTTAGAGATTCAGGACTTTAGCCTCTCGGACATTATGGACATTATTCTTACCGGCCTTTGCTAGTCTTTGTACATTCAGATTGGTTCTGTGTCCCTCATCCCTCCTCTTGTACATGCCCTTTGAAAATATGAGCTCATCAGCACACTCTCCATCCAGTCACATGTCTCTCATCATTGCTCCCTGGATCTTCTAAAAGAAGAAATTGCTAACAAGGCAAGTGAAACATTCATCAAATATTTTGCTTTTTGCAGAATGAGAGTTCATCAGATATGAAAAAAAAGCTGAATTAGGACAAACCCAGTACAGGAGGTAAAAACTTGTTTTGAGATTTCCTGTTACCAGAGAAATCCAGATACATTGGATACCAAAATTCAGCTGTGCTTTGTCCAGTTCTTTTTCTCCCTGATTATTTTAGAAGTCTGTATTTGATTTTTCAGTTTTACCTGTTTCTATCCCAGTTCCAAGCTGAGTCATCTCCCTCCCCCAGTTCTCTCAAATCTCCAAGGAAGATTTTGTTCAATTTCCAGTTCCTGCTCCTAGCCTACACTTCTTTGATCCTGCATAGCTGAGAAGCAACTTTCTTCTAGCCTTGACTGTACTGAACCCACTCTTCCTTTTCATTTTCCTCTTCTTTTTATTCTCCTGAGCAGCAGTGTAGTACAGTGGTAAACAAAAGGGTTTTTCAGTCAGATAGAACTAAGCTTGAATCCTGGTTCTGTTGCTTTCTGAGTGACCTTGGGGAGGTTACTTAAGCCAATTCTCAGTTTCCTCATTTATAAAATGGAGATATAAAGATTCTTAATTTAGAGAACTATTATGAGGATTCAATGAGAAAATGAATGTACAATGTGTGGCACATAGTGATCACTCAATAAACCTTGGTCATTTTTTTATTATAACCCTCTGCATGTCACTCAAATACAGGGTTGTAAATTTGATCTGTTGTTCAAAGTGGGACCTGAAGTCTTTATATTGCTTCCAGAAGACCCCATAAGTGTTCTTGTTTGTTCATTGCCCACTGCTGCCCATTAATTACTTCTGGTTATTGCTCTGAATAGACAATAGTCACTAAAAATATGTTATGTAGAATCAGATCCAATCAGTATTCATGAAGTATAAAATCAGGTATTTTGCTCGTAGATTTTCTACCAAAAAGGCTAATGCCACCGCAGAATCAGACACAAATAATGAGTAGCTTTGTTTTGTAGTACTGTAGATAATCTTCAACTCTTTTATTCCTTATTCTGGCTTGACATGCAACTTATCCTAACCATCTGACCCATAGATGATCTTTTCTAGTAAGATGGCAGTTTTAAAAATCAACCATAGGCACATAAAATTTAGATGGGAAGGGGTCATTTTGAAGTCAGTTGTTTTCAGAACTCTTTTACTTATCAAAAGACAGCACTTACTTTGAATATAATTTCAAAAGGCTTTTTTATGGTGATTTGTTTCTTGATAAAGCTGTGCATTTGTTCGGGTTCTATTTACCCTCTAATTCTGTTCCTGCAAACTCGTGCCAGCTCTTTTCCCTCCTCCATAGAGACTTGGCCCAATTTTCATTTCTATGGGCATTCCAATTTTCATTTCAGCTCTTTATGCTATCCTTGTCACCTGGTTGACATATCTAAGTTTAGCCACCTCCAATTGTTTTTTCCTCTTTTTAATCTTTTCCTATCCCTTCATATATTCCAGGACAGTTTCCTTTTTTTTTTTTCCCCTTTTGAAATGTTGTTTAATACTCTGATAATTTTGGGCCTGGAAAGACCTCTGAAAGTTATCTACTTTGTTAGGAATGTTCTTGGCTGTATGTAACAGGATATGCAAATAAACTGGTTCAAACAATAGGGGTTCATGTTTTTCAAGTAACTCTTGAAAGGCACTTCCAAGACTGGAAATAGGTTGTCCCAGCCTTGTTTCAGAGGCTCAAAAATGCCATTGAGGACCCTGGCTCCTCCAGTCTTGCTGTGCTGGATCTTTAGTGTGCATACAGTGTCTCCTTTCAAGGATCCAGACAAGCTGCAGGAGCTCCAGGTTGTACAATCTCACATCTCAAAATTCCAAGAAGGAAATGGATAGGGCCAAAAGGTCCTTCTCATGCAGCTTTCTCTTTTATCAGGGAGGACTTTTCCTGAAAGCCTCCAGTAGATTTCCTCTTAATTCCATTGGCCATAACCTGATCACAACCTTACCTTTAGATCAATTAGTGCCATCGCTGGCTTAAGCTAATCGTTATGCCCTGAGGGTGGGCACATTGACGCCAACAAAAAATTGGGGCTCTGTTGTTCAAGAAGAAGGTGAAAGGACTGCTGGATAGGCATATATTTTCTCCCACCACCATTTATAGATGAGGAATCTGAGGTTCACTGAGGTGAAGGACTTTGTTAATGACCACATACCTAGAAAACATCAAAGCCAAGACCAAACCCTTGGTTTTATGTTCTAGAGTTAATTTCTCCATCCTATGCTTTTTACTATAAAAGTTCTGGGGAAGAAATGGAAGTCAGTGAGCAGCCAGGTCAAGGGGAATTTCTGTTTGTATTTCTAAGTCTAAGACTAATAGGGTGATGAACTTGTCATGTCCCAATGTGTGAAGTTATTTCATTCGTTCGCTCAACAAATATTTATTGCCCTCTTACAGTATGTTAGGAATAGTGGTAGGTGCTAGGGATACAGTTCATTTGGTTCATTTTCATAATTGCCTCCTCAAATATTAAATGGAAATCTAGGGGTAAAATTGTAGAAATCATTGTAATTGGGGAAAGACGTAACCTATACATTTCTTAAGTCTATTTATTTTCCTCTTCCTAGTCACATAGGAAGACTCCGTTTCCCAGACTACTTTGCAATTGCAATTAGGTTGGACCATGTGACTGGCATGTGGCCAATGGGATGTGAGCAGAACTAGTGTATGCCATTTCCAGACCTGGCTATAAAACATTATACTCTTTTTTTTTTTTTTTTTTTT
>NW_006789843.1:63390-73244 GCF_000442215.2 Lipotes vexillifer | reverse complement strand
TTCCGTACCCGGTTATAAAAACTTTTTCTTTTTTTTTTTTTTTTTTTTTTTTTGCTGTACGCAGGCCTCTTACTGTTGTGGCCTCGCCCGTTGCAGAGCACAGGCTCCAGACACGCAGGTCCAGCGACCATGGCTCACGGGCCCAGCCGCTCCGCGGCATGTGGGATCTTCCCAGACTGGGGCACGAACCTGTGTCCCCTGCATCGGCAGGCAGGGCTCTCAACCACTGCACCACCAGGGAAGCCCTATACTCTTTTTTTAAAACAAATATTTATTTATTTATTTGGCTGTGCTGGGTCTTAGTTGAGGCATGTGGGAGTTTTGTTGCCACATGTGGGATCTTTAGTTGTGGCATGCAAACTCTTAGTTGTGACATGTGAACTCTTAGTTGCAGCATGTGGGATCTAGTTCCCTGACCACGGATCAAACCTAGCCCCCCTGCACTGAGAGCATGGAGTCTTAGCCACTGGACCACCAGGGAAGTCCTGTAAAACCTCTTGTACTCTTGACAGGGGTCTCAAGTTTAAAGCAAGACCATCTCTGCTAGTCATTTTGCCAGTTGTTTGGATTGTGAAATAATACCTCCACCTTTTCCCCCTTTAGCTTCATATGATTTAGAAAACTGATAGCTGTGGGGGTAGTCTTGAACTCTCATAGCTTTTTTTTTTTTTTTTTTTTTTGGTACGCGGGCCTCTCACCGTTGTGGCCTTTCCCGTTGCAGAGCACAGGCTCCGGACGCACAGGCTCAGCGGCCATGGCTCACGGGCCCAGCCGCTCCGCAGCATGTGGGATCTTCCCGGACCGGGGCATGAACCCGTGTCCCCTGTATCAGCAGGCGGACTCTCAACCACTGTGCCACCAGGGAAGCCCTCTCATAGCTTTTTAATTTAAATCTTTCCCATGGATTCCTTTTAACTAATAGCTTCATCTTGTTTTACTTCAGCTTTAAAATGAGGAAAGGTTTTCCTCTTTAAAATCTTAAACAGAACTAATCTTCCATCCAGGAAGGAAGGTCTAGAAGTAATGACCTTGTTACTGGAGGTTCAAGCCAGTCAGAGAAAGTGGAGAATGGGGTTGAGGCTCCTATTAGGGCTTAGGCTTTAGTTATTGCTTAAAACCCTTTCATTCTTGAGATTCTGTGTTTTCAAGCATTCATCCTGTTTCTCTCTCCTAACACCAACAACCCAATGGGGACAGGAAAGAAAGCAATAACAAGTGACAAGATAAATCTAAGCCTTTTAAAGGTCTAAGCTCCTCACCTTTAAAATGGCAATAGCAAACCCAACTTCACTGGGTTGTTGGAAAGATTAATGAGATAAAAGATAAGATGGTCTCACAATAGGGCCTAGAATAAGAGCTTAAAAATGATGTTATTTAAATTATTATGCTGTTGTTGAGAGACCTCAGAGTGCAGAGGTTAAGAACCTGGACCGCCTGTATTCCAATCCCTGCTCAGCCATTTACTTTTTATGTCACTGTGTATTACACATTGCTCCAATCTCACATTGCATGTTGTCCCCATCTGCAAAATGACAATAATGATATTATCTCTTTCACGAAGTTGTTTTGAGGATTGAGTTAAGCACCCCAAAAATCTTAGCTATTAGTGTAGAAGTTTTAAGTTCCCTTGGCCTAATTCCATCTCTTTCTCAAATGTGGCAGCATGGCATCAAATAGCCATCATGACTCAATATAAGCCAAGTTATATTGGCCCTTTTGAGTTCTTCATGTTAGAAAATGGGAAAATCTTTATTCTGGTTTTTTACATGCAGCTTACTCTTGCTGTGTCTTTTAATTCTCTGTTCAGTGCTTGATATTAATAATAGGTCCATAATCAATTCTGTATTAAAATTATATGCCTATCCTTCTTGATTATATATACGTAAATGTTTTTTCATATGAAATGTTTGGTTTTAGGACTATTTCACATGTTCTAGTATCCAAAAGTGTGAAATCATTTCTAAAATCCATCTAACACTTGCGTGAATAAAAACTACATTCTCACAGAAGTTGAAGAAAATGCAAATTGCTAGCCTTTGAAAACTTAGTGACCATGAAGTGTTTTGAATTTTTACTCCTCTTCAACTGAAGCTTTAACTTCTGTTAGTGATTCAGTGTTAGCTATTGGCTACATATAAAACATCTCATAGGGCTTCCCTGGTGGCGCAGTGGTTGAGAGTCTGCCTGCCAGTGCAGGTGACATGGGTTCGAGCCCTGGTCTGGGAGGATCCCACGTGCCGCGGAGCAACTAGGCCTGTGGGCGGTGAACCACAGCTACTGAGGCCTGGGCGCCTGCAGCCCATGCTCTGCAGTGAGTGGGTGGGGGCCACCGCAATGAGAGGCCTGCGCACCGCGGCGGGGAGTGGCCCCGCTTGCCGAGCTGGAGGGGGCCTGGGCGCAGCAGTGAAGATCCAACGCAGCCAAAAATAAATAAATAAATAATATTAAAAAAAAAAACATCTCATAAGTAAGTACTGGAGATTGAGTAACAGTCTTAACCAATATGTCATTAAAATGCATGGGAACATTGAAAAGATAATCGATGATAACTAGTGACCTATGTACTATGGGGAAAGGTTATCCAACTTCTAAGCCATTTATAGCTGATTTGAACATAAAAAGAAGATAAACTACAATACTTTTTTGAATTGACAATAGAATCAATTCCATTAAGTCTTTGTAATTTGTTCCAATAACACACGTGTTCAAGCTAGACTGATATGGGTTTCATTAAAGATAATCTATTTGTGGAGATTAAAACCAGGGACAGAAAAAGCAATAGATTGACTCTCACTCCACTTCCTCAGTTTAATAGGAGTCAAGTTCAAGAGGACACAAGAACAACAAAGTCAGTGGAAGAACCTGCAGAAACCAATTATTCATGAGACCTTGTGTTGCTCTTATCTACCTAACTCAGGAGGATGGGAGGCCAGTATTGGTTGTTACAACACAATGAGTTATGTGACCCTGGAAATTGTATAGGGTTGTGGCTTTAACATAAAACTAGAACTGGATTTGAGTCCTGGCTCCATTATTTCCTGGTTGTATGGCTCTGGGGCTCACTGCTTCATCTCTACAGTGTCACATTTTCCTCATCTGTAGCACAGGGATAACATAAGAAGTATGAGAATTATAAAGCACTTTGCAATGGACTTGTAAAGTAGTAAGTGCAAAATAAATGTATCTATTATCATCATTATGTTTAATTTTCATTAGGTAAGTTACCTTGGCTCTCTGGGCCTCAGTTTGCCTCATAAGTCAAAAGGAATATGACTATTTGTACTCATCTGAGGGTACCAGGCTGCATTAGATGACCTTCCACAGTTATGTTTTTCTTGGATGGCTATATATATATATATATATATATATATATATATATATATATTCACCTATTTGTCTTGAGAAGAATATATATATATTCACCTACTTGTCTTGAGAAGAGCATAGGATTAAGGCTGATTCCATAATGAATCAGGAAATGCACAAAGCCAGCCCCATGATGGGGTCATTTTGATAGCTCTCTTTTCCTCACACCTCATATGCAATGTATTATTCATTAAACAAATACATAACAAGTATATATTGAGTGCCGGTTGTATGGCAGGCATTATTTTAGGAACTTGGAAAAAAGTGATGAAAAGTCAGACAAAACAAAAACTCAAAGTTCTTGCCTTTTTGGAGGTCATTTCCTACCACCAGAAATGGACAATAAACAAACAAGTAAATGAATACCATGGCAGAAAGTCCTGGGGACTGTATCTTCAAACTATATCTCAAATCTACTCAAAGGCTACTGCCTTTCCTGATACCAGTGTACAAACCACCATCATTTCTGGCCTTGGTTACCGAGCCAGCCTCCTAACTGGCTGCCCTGTGTCCACTCCTGGTTCCCTAAGGTCTAGTCTCCACCCAGCAACATATGGGGATATCACATCATATCACTTCCTTTTGAAAAGCTGCAGATGGCTTCCTATCACACTTAAAACAAAAGTCAAAGTCTTTCTATACATGATAACCTTTGGCAATCTCTTCAAAGTCTTCCGACCACTCACCCCCACAGAGAGGTCTTCCCAACTACTCTTTTGAAAAAAGATCACCAATCCATCTCTCTTTAGTCCTTTATCCTGCTTTATTTCTTTTCATAGCACTTATAATCCCATGGCATTCCATAGTTATTGGTTTGCTTGTTGATTGCTGTGTCCCTGCAGTGGAATATAAGCTCCAAGAAGGTCGGGGCTGAACCTCCAGCCTCTAGCACTCTGCCTGATCCACTGTGGGCCACCCACACATGAGGAGCACAGGTTCTGGAGCTGGATGGCCCAGGTTTGAAGCTCCTTCCCCTCCATTGTGAAATCTTAGGCAAGTCCCTTAACTTTTCCTCATCTGTACAGTGGGGATAATAACAGGCATATAGATATAAGGTAGTTATTATGAGGATTAAATTGGTTAATGTTTGTAAAGTGCTTAGAACAGTGCTTAATGCATGATAGGAGTATGCAAATATTTGCTAAATTAAAAAAAATCTGTGAAACGAATGATGACATGAGGCCTACCTGTCCACAAACATCTTACACAGCCAGCCTCAGTATCTTGAACTCTACCATTATTGATGAATTAATGAATTTGTTTTACTGCTTAATGAATGCTTATCATATCCTGCCTTTTATTGTCTAACTTTCCCCCAAGGATATGTCTTATTTCTCTAGCTGGATTGTCAACTGGTAGAGGACAGGGACTTTTTTTTGGCCATGACACGTGGCATGTGGGATCTTAGTTCCCCAACCAGGGATCAAACCTGTGCCCTCTGCTGTGGAAGCCTGGAGTCCTAACCACTGGACCAGCACAGAATTCCCCAGGGACTTTTTATTATACTTTGAAACTTTCTCCTTCTAGCTAGCATCTCCCCTTACTCTCCCTCTCACGCCCCCCTCCTCATCCCTGGATCCACACACACAGCACCTATTCTTAAGAAATATTCCTAAAAACATAGCACCTTAGGTATGGAAGATCCCTTAGAGCCCATCAAGTCACCATCTGATTTGTGAGTCCCTCTACATCTCTGCCCAAGTGGCTGTTTGCTTTTATGCTTTCAGTTACCAGGAACTCTTATTTTATTTTTTAACCAACATTTTGTTTTACTACAATTTATTGACCACTTACTATATGCCAAGTACTGCAATAAATATTTGATATGCATTATCTTCTCTAATCCTGACAACAACTCCAGGGTATAAATATGGACATTATTCCATTTGCAACTGAATTGCAGGAACTCCGTAACTGAACTGGGTTCTGAACCCAAGCTGACAGTCTGACTACTACATATTACTACACTGCCCCTAGAAAATTCCTCCTTTATATGATTCCTTTGGTACTGGAAAGCTTTTTAAAATTTCCTTTTAATCTTCCCTATCTACATAAAAGTATCTGTTTTGATATATCTGTTTATCCCATCACTATGAGCCTTTAAAGCTGGGGATGGAGTCTTACTCATTTTTGCATCTCCACCATCTAGCAGAGCCTGGCAGGTAATAAGCATTCAGTAAACGTCTACTGAACTGACCTCTGTTAAAATGTGAACAAAGCTGGGAGGGGCTTGCTAGGCAGAGTGCAGCCTCAGCCCTTCCTTCCCCTCCCCTTTCTCTCAGTCAGCCTCCCTCATGCCTTGTCAATGCCACACTGTTCAAAAGTTTTCCAGGATGTGGATTTTTAAAACTAAAGATTATAAATAATAGTCACAGAAGTGGACTCTCTTTGACTCTGCTCTAGTTTGTGAGAGGAATTCAGAACAGCAGTGGGTGGGTGGCCAGAGGAGGAGCGGCTCTGATTTATAAGTTAGGTGAACTGGAAAGTTTGTACATGGTGTATGCACACAGACACACATGTATCCTTTTTATATACAGAGAGAAACAAAGCGAAAGATTTTTCACATTTCTCCTGCTTTAACCACAGAATGTTGTTTCAGTTTGCTTGAGTGGGTGATTATCTACTCCATAGAAAATTACTGTTTTGGTTTTTGCTAAAGGGTAGTTTGTTCTACAGTAGAGAAGTTCAAAAAGACTAAGTTTCCAAACGGAGTATTTTTGTCATATAGCAGAGCACCAGGGTGTGGACGAAAGGATGCTTGCTGGCTTGGGGGTCAGGAGTCCTACATGTACACCCTCCTTTGCCCTGGGCAAACTATTGCATTGGGGGCAAGTCTCCTTTCTGGGTGTCAGAGTCTTGCCTGGGATTATTGCTCACCTATAAAAGAAATGTTAGGGAAGTGACCCTTATCTCCCGTTCTCTACTCTGTAATCTGACCTATGGTAACTCTTGGGAACCAGGAGTGCAGGTTTGGGGGAAGATGGAGCTAAGACTCAGCTTGGCTGCTTCATGCTGGAGATTGAGCCTCTGGGAGCCCCCGTGTCCTCCTCTATGAACCTGGTAATAATTGTGCCCACTTTCTAATGTTGCTGTAAGGATTAAGAAGGGATGTGTGAGAACACTTGGTTCAGTGTTGGACACAGGTGTATGTCCTTGACAAGCGTTAAGTATAAGAATAGTAGCAATGACAGTAATTATCAAAAGAACAAACTGTCAAAAATTATCAAAATAACAGAATAATTATCAAAAGAGCAATAATTATCAAAACCATGTGCCAGAAAAGAGATGGGAGGTACAAACCAGAAGACACAGTCCCTGACCTTGAGGAGACAAGATGTATAAAATATGAAAACAATAAAAGCCAATGTGAATTGAGCACCAGGAAGGGGTAGAGAGAGGTGATATCAGGATTCAGAGGCAGCGAGAGCCCCTCAAACTGACCTGGTCCACAGAAGCTTCCCAGAGGTGGTGGGAGAGGAGCTAATATAATAAATATCTGGGTGCCAGGAAGGAAGATGGTGAGATTTCCAGGAGAGGATGTCATGGGCTCTCAGGGGTCAAGACACAAACTGCTTTGACAGACCAGAGGGTTTTTGATAAAATATAAGTGGATCAAAGGCCTGTCTGGCTTTTTTCCCAGGGAATACAGATCAATAGTCATTGTTTTCTTTCTATACAAAATTCTAAATCTGAAATTTACTTCAGTGAAAGGCTGGCTTTGTGCTGGGGATTGTGTCAATATGGCTTGAGCAATGAGATGTCTGCCCCCTCCTGCGGTGTGTGTGTAACTTATGGACACAGCCTGGACTGGCTGGGGGCAGGGGACAGTGAATGTGCTCACAAGAGCCAATGCCAGCTGTCCAACTGGCCAGGACATCCAGGTACACAGATAATTTGGCTGGAGAGTACTGGAAGGTGAGTCCTTCTTGCTATGTCACTTTTATGGACTTGCACTATTATTGGTGGTTTGGATCCCCTGTGGTGGCCACCCAGGAGGCCACGTGTCCAGAATTATTCTGTTGAAGAGGCCTTGAGTCTGTGTGTTGAGCCTCACAGTTGGCTAAGATTCGGAAACAGTGTAAGTTATTAAATACACACACACAAGACTAGCTTAGTTAGTATCTAGTTTCTCCCCCCACCCCTAGGGTCTCTCACTGTGGTCTAAAGGACAGTTGTTGAGTAGGCCCATCCCCTGAGAGCAGAGACTGCCCAGGAACCAGGTCAGGTGACAAGTAAGCACGGTGTTTGTGCTTACCAGGCCCAGATGCTTCAGTGTCTCAAAGGGTCACATTACAATTGCAGAATTTACAAAACAAATTTCCAAGGACAATTCTGAATTGTGATCCTTGAATCCCTCAGCCAGATTAAGGGTATAAAAAAGGGCCAGAGTGTGGGAGAGATTTGTTGAGAAGGTTCTTTGGGGAGGTACTGTGCAAGTCCTGTCTGTCTCCCTAGGAGGGGAGGGGAGTTCAGCCTTCTTCACCACAAGTTTAGGTGTCAGTCACAGCCACAATCAGTTTTACAACATTTTCATCACCCCCAAAAGAAACCCCATACTCATTGGCAGTCACTCTCCATTTTCCCCCAAGCACCTCAACCCTAGGCAACTACTAATTACCTTTCTGTTTCCATAGATTTGCTTATTCTGGGCATTTCATATAAATGGAATCATATGTTACATGGTATTTTGTGACTGACTTCTTTCACATAGCATAACTGGTTTCAAGGTTCATCCAGGCTATATCATAAATCGGTACTTCATTCCTTTTTCTTGCCCAATAATATTCCCTTATATGAATGTACCACATTTCCTTTATCCATTTATCAGTTGATGGACATTTGGGTTGTTTCCACTTTCTGGCTATTATGAATAATGCTGCTATGAACATTGGTGTACAAGTTTGTGTTTGGACATATGTTTTCATTTCTCTTGGGTATATATACCTAGGAGTGAAATTGCTGGATCATATGATAACTCTATGTTGTAACCTTTTGAGGAACTACCAGACAGGAGACAAATATAAAATTGTGTTTTGATTATGTCCCAAGCTGTGCTTGTTCAACATACTGACCGCAGTTGAATTCATTCCCCACCTCACCTCAGCCACCCTCTGTGGTCAGGACAAGATCACTAAGTGAAAGAGAGAGAGAGAGAGAAAAAGGGAGAGACAGAGACACACAGAGAGAGAGACAGAGACAGAGACAGAGAGAGGGAATAAGCAAACAGGAGGCTAGAAACAAGGCATAGAGACAGCAGATGAGACCTCAGGAGTGGTCAGAACTGGATAAGAAGTGGTTTGGATCTAGAGGTCTGTGAATCAATTGAGCTAACAGTATGTACTTGGAATTTAACGTAGCATTTAATGCCTGTGTGCCTACTACTACGGCTACTGTGTGCCAGGTAAGGCTATGATTATGCATACATTGTTTTACCTAATCATCACAAACTATGCTGTGGCTATCACTATCCCATTTTACAAATGAGAAAACTCAGGCTCAGGTAAATAACTTGGTCGGAGTCATACAACTATAAGTGGCAAGCTGAGATCAGAAACCTGTCTGCCTGACCCTGAGGCCAGTGTTCTTAACCACTATTTACCTCTCAGTTAGCCTGGACTTCTGGGCTTCCCCTGCCAGATCCTGAATGACTAGTTCTGCCTGCCTCCCAAAACCCTTCTGTGTTGTGTGGTGCACTGGTAAAATGGCCCTCAAAAAGGGGGTGGGGGCAAAATATGTAGTATGTGCCAATTTCTATGGTGTAAATATTCCCACCACAGCAGGTTTCAGGCTACTATCACTTTACAAACTAGCTCACAAAATTCCTGAATATTTAACAATTAGCTTTCATGAACCAGTATTAGCAACTTCGAGCATATCCCTGCTTCTACGCCTTTGAGTTGTATGGACCTTTGCGCTTAGTCTTTTGAGTGTGATGACCAAAGTTCTTGGATGACATGCATCCTTGAGTGTTCTGGTTAATTGAAGGGTTTAACCTGTAATACTAACTCAACAAACCATTTTTTGGGGGAAGACATGCCTGTAAAACCTGGTGTTTCGTGACCCGCAGAAATAGAAGCAAAGTCATATTAAAGAAATGCACTAAATTTGTATGCATTTTCCTCTTTTACCTCTAAGTAATAGTTAACATACTTTTAGGCTGATTCCAGAAATGTCAGTTATAAGCCAGTGACCATATGATAGAAGCTAAAATTGAGGGAAGCCAGATCTTCTGCAACACGGTATTTCTCAAACTGGGGTCTGCATGTTCCACCAGAATTAAAAAATGTAGTACATATTTTCTTAAAAAAAACTTTGTCAGGGCTTCCCTGGTGGCGCAGTGGTTGGGAGTCCGCCTGCCGATGCAGGGGACACAGGTTCGTGCCCCGGTCCGGGAAGATCCCACATGCTGCCGCGGAGCGGCTGGGCCTGTGAGCCATGACCGCGGAGCCTGCGTGTCCGGAGCCTGTGCTCCACAACGGGAGAGGCCA
>NW_006789843.1:57565-63380 GCF_000442215.2 Lipotes vexillifer | reverse complement strand
CTTTGTCAGTTGGGCTTCCCTGGTGGCGCAGTGGTTGGGAGTCCGCCTGCCGATGCGGAGGACGCTGGTTCGTGCCCCGGTCCGAGAGGATCCCACATGCCGCGGGGCGACTGGGTCCGTGAGCCATGGCCTCTGGGCCTGCGCGTCCGGGGCCTGACAGGCCCCGCAACGAGAGAGGGCACAGCGGTGAGAGGCCCGCGTACCGAAAAAAAAAAAAAAAAAAACTTTGTCAGTTACAAAGATAAAGGTAAAATTTGTGCATGATTTGCAGCCATTTAGTAAAAAGGCTTTAGTTTTTTTATGGGAATAAATTTTTGGTGGGGGGAGAGGGGAGTAACAGCTTTTTCCTTTATAATGAGTGTGTACACCCTTAGAATCTGATCACCTTTTTTTTTTTTTAATCACCGTTCTATATTTTTTCCAGATTTTTTTTACAGACTCTTTTCAGCTTTATTCAGCTTCTTTTGTTTGCATACAAACAGACAACTGGTGACAACCCTCAGCTCTCATTATGTGACAGATCAGTGAGAGCAGGATAAATTGGCAATCTGTAATCCTACAACCAATTTCACATGGTTCACCAGAGCAAGAGCTGCAGGAATGGTGTTTCCTAACTGCTGATGACCAACTTCATTATCACACCACCCTGGGCTAACATTTTGCCTTTGGCTTATAATGGGAGTCATTAGATTCTAGAAAATTCCCTGTTTGTCCTGTTTCTAAATTTGATTTCTCGAGAATCAGAGAGAATACAAATTCTTCTGAGCTTTGTGTATGACAAGCGAACGTGTGAATGAAACAAGAACCTGCATCACCTCGGTGCTGCCTGAGTTCCGCGCCTGATCCAACTGAAAGGAGTCAAGCTCCAAATGGACACTGCAGCTTGGGCTTGCTGGTATAGCACACGTGGAGTTTTCCCTAGGAAATCAACTAAATAACACTCACATTTTTTCCCTTCTCTCCTTTCCACTCTTCACTTCCCCCTGTAATGAAACAGCTTAAGCTCAGCACTTTAGCTCTCTGGCAGGGGCAAAGCGCTTGACAATTTCATTCTCTTGTGACCCTCCAATCAAAACGTCTCTTCTCTCCTTCACTTGCTTATTCCATAAAGTGCCTCTCATCAAAGCTATTGTATTTCACTGAAGACGCAACTTTCTGAAAACAAGATGCCCTGAAATGATAGTTCAAAGATGCATTCCTTAAAAAAAAAAAGGCAAAAGTGGCACTTTAAAGAGAACCCAATCGCATTGTAAGTGGATCTGGTCCTGTATTCAACAAAATAATTGTGGCACAGTCAAATAGCAGGTTGCTAATGCCATAGACATAAAATCATCCAATGAATCAAAATGAGGGTCAAATCTTCCCCAAGTAGTCACTCTCTTGTTTAATGTCTGTGCTCCTTCTTCATAATGAACCCAGTAATGGAAGGTTTAAATGGAAACGTTCAGTAGCAATTTAAAAATATTGATGGAGTGCCTGGTAGGTGCAAAGCTACTATCTATCCACTTTAGAGACACAGTTCAGCATGAACATGACCTACAAGGCACAAAACTCTAACAGGTGATATGGGGTATATATGTAGGTGGTCCCTTCCCTCAGAGAGTTTGCCATTTAGAGTAGAAGAGAACTAAGTATAGAAATAACCAAAATGCAGGTAATTAACCATGCAATGTATATTCCCTGAACTCCTCTGATGGGCCAGGCACTTTGCTACAATGATTGAGACACTGGTGAGCCAAGGAGAACTGGTACCTCCCTTAAGGGAAAATGCAAGTGTTAACATTCTGTCCTTCTTTCAACAAATATTTATGAGCATGTGCTATATGCATAGAGCAGTTGCTCTTCTTGGATCTGTGGATATAGCCACGAGCAAAAACAAACTCCCGATTCTCACAGAGATTGTGTTCTGTTGTGGAGGTAGAAAAAGAAGCAAACACATATACAGTTTCAGGTAGGAGTAAGTGCTATGAAGAATATAGAAAGGGGTCAGTGGATTAAAAGTGACAGAAGGCGCTACATTAGATAGAGTGGTTGGGGAAGTCCTCTCTGGGAAGACCTTTGAGCAGGGACCTGGTTGTGGAAGAGAGAAACCCATGCAGATCTCTTAGTTAGAGGGAGTCTCAAGTGTAAAGGCCCTGAGGTGGGAAGGAGCTTGGTGTGTTTGTGGAAGAGCAAAGAGGCCCATGTGGCGGGAGGAGGTGGAACCAGGAGAGAGGGGAGTTGGAGAGGTAGCCGCGGTCAGATCGTGTGAGGCCTTGAAGGCCTGGGTAAGGACTTTAACTGTTGTTCTGAGGGTTATGGGAAAACAGTGGAGGGTCTTGAGCAGGAGAATGATCTTACTTGATTGTTATTTCTGCGTCATTCTGGATGCTGTGTGCGGAACGGATGGTGCGTGGGAAACAGCAAGGGTAGAAGGCAGGGGAAGCTAACTCTCCTCTAAGTAAGAGAGAATTCCTCCCCCCTGACTGCCTTGCGCCTGGGACCTCAGCTCTTTCTGCCTTAGAACTTGAACTGAACCATCGGTTCTTCCCGAGTCTCAAGCCTGCTGGCCTTTGGACTAGAATGAGGCCATTGACCCTCCTGGGTCTCCAGCTTGCTGACTCATCCTGTAGATCTTGGGACCTGTCAGCCTCCATAATCACGTGAGTCTTTTTGTTCTATTCAAGAACAACTAACTGGATGAGGTTCCCCCACATTAGGGAAGACCATCTGCTTTAATCAATCTACCCATGTAAATGTTAGTCATCCTAAGATACCCTCACAGAAACATCCAGAGTAATATTCGACCAAATATCTGGACACCCTGTAGCCCAGTCAAGTTGACATATAAAATTAACCATCACACTACTGTTGGGGTGCCCCCCACCTCTTTTTCCAGCCCCATCTCTCAGTCACTCTTGTATACACTCTACACCCCAGTTGAACAGGACTCCCAACTGCTTTTTATTCAGGCCCACCTCCCTTCCTTGGTCCAGAGAGGTCCCTGCCCCCGTCTCTGCCTGTCCAGCTCCTGCCCACTTGTTGAGGCAAATGCCACCTCCTCCAAGCAGTGGGTCCTGCTCTCCTTACTGCGCTGTGTCTCACCTCTCCTTTGTCCCTCCTTTGTTTATGTCTCTCTTTAGCATTTAACACACTTCCATCACATAGCCGTGATTACATGTTTATAATTGAAGTGAGATACTTAGCAAGAACTATCTTTTGCCTCACACTCTTCTGAGAGATGTTCTAGGGAGTCACCTAGGAGCCACTGGAAGGATGGAATCCCCTGTGAAGTTCTACAGGAATAAATCGCCTTGGCAAATGGTTTGCTGTCTCTTACTTCCTCCTCTGGAAAGTGAGGATAATGACAGTACATACCTCAGAAGATTGTTGTGGAGACTAAATGAGATGATGATGTATCACAGTCACCGAACACAGGATGTGGTGAAGAGTAAAGAGGAATTGTTGCCATGGCCACCGAGGAGAACCTCCCTCTGAGAGGTAGATGCATGGCTCCCACGAGGGGAGTTTCGCACAGGAAGGTGGAGCAAATAGGTGGGGCAGATAGACTGGAAAGGGTGTGAATTGAGAAATACATCTTTTGTCTAAGATTGAAAAGGAAATGGTCTGTCCCCTCTGTATTTCCCAGGAAAAGGCAAGTGGTTCTGGATAGGAAAGAAGTTGATGCTTAAATGATTTCAAAAAAACCCTTATGGGGCAGCTGGAAGGTGGAGGATGGGAGAGAAAGGGCTGTGCAGGGAGCTGAAGGAGCTGAGGACCTGGGGAGGCTGAGGCATCCTGGGTCCTGCTTAGCTTGGAGGAGGGGGAGGGAGTGGAGCTGGCATCACTCAGAGGACCCTATCAGCCTTCTGACACGGGAGCTGAGCTGGGCCACAGAGGCAGCACTGACATGGGAGTGAACTGGTTTGTCCTGTCAGGACTCTGGCAGGCCTTGCCCCAACCCTATTTATTTACCTTTTTTTTCATTTCATTTATTTAAATGAACATATTTTGAAAGTCTAATACATATGCAGAAAAGTGTAAAGATCAAAGTATAACAGCTCAGTGAAGTTTTATAAAGTGAACCCACCCATGTAGCTACGACTTAGGTCAAAAAATAGATCATCACCAGCAACCCAGAACCCTTCTGCCCTTCTGCCCTGTCACTCATCTCCACCCCCATCCCAAGAAATAATCACTAGCCTGACTTCGAGAGCATAGATTAATCTTGCCTGTTCTTCATCTAAATGGAATCATACAGAATGTGTTTTTATGTGTCTGACTTCTCTGGCTCAAGTTATTTTCAAGAGATTCATTCATTTATTAAGTATAAGATTATTTCATTCATTTGCATTGCCGAGTAGAATTCTACCATATGAATATGTCGCAGTTTGCCCATTCTACTGTTAATGGACATTTGGGTAGTTTCTGGTTTGGGACTATTGTAAACAATGCTATTATAAGCATTCTAGTACATTCCTTTTGGTGCCCATACCTTTGCATTTCTGTTGGGTAAATACCAAGAAATTAAACCCTGGGACTTAGGGAATGCATATGTTTAGTTTTCATAGTAAAGTGGTTGTGCTAATTTATACTCTCACAAAGAGCATATGAGTGTATCCATTTCTTCATAGCAGTTTCTCTACAGCGTTGCCAATACTTGGGGTTGGAAGACTTCTAAACCTTGGCCATTATACTGTGTGTGGTAGGATGACCAGCTTTTAATAGCGCTGCAGTGTAGCAGTGGAAAGTAATTGCCAGAATGGGTCTGGCCCATTACCCTTGAGGTCCTCAAAGAGAGATGTGCTTCCCTAAGAAGGCATAAAACAAGAGGTAAGAGGAGGAAAGAGAACTTCTATTGCATATATTTAAAATTTATTTATTTATTCATTAACTTTTGGCTGCATTGGGTCTTTGCTGCTGCACACTGGCTTTCTCTAGTTGCTGAGAGCAGGGGCTACTCTTCGTTGTGGTGCGTGGGCTTCTCATTGCGGTGGCCGCTCTTGTTGTGGAGCATGGGCTCTAGGCACGCGGGCTTCAGTAGTTGTGGCTCTCAGGCTCTAGAGCGCAGGCTCAGTAGTTGCGGAGCACGGGCTTAATCGCTTGGCGGCATGTGGGATCTTCCTGGAGCAGGGCTCGAACCCGTGTCCCCTGCATTGGCAGGCGGATTCCCAGCCACTGTGCCACCGGGGAAGCCCCCTGCATATATTACAGCTTTACTGAGATATAATTCATATATCGTAAAATGCACTCATTTAATGTATACAATTCAGTGGTCTTTAGTATATTCATAGATATGTACAACCATCATCATAGTCAATTTCAGGAAATTTCATAACCTCAGAAAGAAACCCCATACTCTTTAGTGTTATCCCCACCAGTCCTAAGCAACCACTAACCTACGTTCCGTCTCTATAGGTTTTCCTAACCTGAACTTTCATATGAGTGAAATCACATTCTGTGTGGTCTTTTGTGACTGGCTTCTTTCACTTAGCATAGTGTTTTCAAGGTTCATTCATGTATAACATGCACCAGTAGTCCATTCCTTTTTATGACTGAATAATTTTCCACTTATGGACATACCACATTTTGTTTATCCTGTCATTTTTTTGGTGGACTATATGTATTTTTAATCATTTAAATAGTTGATGTTTTTTGTGTTTTATAATAAGACACGCTGTACTAATATATAATTTAATATATTAATATAGAAGGACTCATCTGTGATTTATAAATAAGTAAATGTATACATATATTCATACAACCTCAGAAAGGCTTTACTGATAGGAGTTCGCAATCAGCAGTGTTTTAAGATTCCTGCTTTAGAACAAATGTT
>NW_006789843.1:27173-57555 GCF_000442215.2 Lipotes vexillifer | reverse complement strand
CCCTTGTAGTTAAAAGTTAAATTGACTCTCCTTTTGGGCTGCCTAATTCCAAGAGTTTGTTAATTTCAGATACTCAAGGTGGAAAAGAGAACCAAAAGAGTGAGCATTTCTGCTAATGTGGCAAATGAGAGTTCCAGCTAGTTAAATTTAAACTTAAAAAAATAAAAGAAATATGACCATATTTCTACCTCGAATGTTAAGGAGCTGTTCATTCTAAAATTATTCTCTTTCTAGTAGCCTCTAACAGCAGAGGCCGTGTTTCTCTCAATTTTGTGTCTTCTCAAGTCCAGCCTGGCTCTTCTGTCTGGAACACCCTTTCTGCTGTCAATGATCTGGCAACGCTTAGGGAGCACCCAGCTTCCTCCAGGAAGGATCTCAGTCAAAGCCCTTTGGGGTGGAAATAATAGAAGCTCGCTCACTCTAGCACAGTGGTTGTCTACGGAGGTGCAGCTTTGCCACCTCTACCATCCCCCAGGGACATGTGGCATTGTTTGGAGACATTTCTGATTATTACAGCTAGAGAGTGCTATCGACATCTGGTGGGTCAAGGCCAGGTAGAGGCCAAGGATGCTGCAAAACATCCTACAGTGCACATGGTAGTCCTCAACAAGAAAGAATTATCCAGCCCCCAATGCCCCCCCAATCTCTGGCTTATCTCTCCATGTAGTAGCCTGTCTTTGCATCTCTCTGGCAGTGAGTTTTGTTCTCCCCTGTTTACAGACTGGCTGTCTGTTTCTCTAAGCAGCAGTAGAGGGTGACCTCCCACAGCTCTTAAATTCACATGTTCTTAGTTCAAGTGAACTGTAAAGATTAACGAGCATCCCTGAACCCCAATTCCAAAGGGGAGAAACCAAAGTCATCCAGCCTAGGAGAGTTATCCACCTCTTATCCCATCTGTTATGACCGATGGCAGGATCACTGTCCCACATCTTTGCCAGGTCTTATTCCTGTGGATCAGAAGGGGCAATTTTCAGCGAAATGAGAGCCTGGGTTGAACATGCTGTGGTTAACTGTTTCATAATGCCCACCACACTTTCTAGAACTCTTTTGCTATAGTCTTTTGGCTCCTCTACTAGACCATAAGCCCCCGAGGGCTAATCTCTATAGCTCCAGTGCCAAGCACGGCACCTGGCACATTGTGGACCCCCAACAAAGACTCCTCGAATGAAGGGGCATTTACTCATTTGCTTCCAGATATAAATGATCATGGAAACCTCTGTTTACAAATCTCTCAAAACACTGCAAAACAAAATGCAGTAAGTAAACAATGACAACAACAGTGAGGGTCTTGAGGCACATCCTTTGAACAGAGAGAAAAACAAACCTCAAAAGTGCTTGCCTAGAAAGTTACTGAGAGTGGAAAACTTTTCCTTCTAAGGCAATCACTGTCAGTCATGGGCAGGACAACTATTACATATGAAAATATTGGTGTCAAACCTCATTATGGAAGATGATTTAAAACTTCACTTGGCATTTCCTTCCATATTCTAAAACCAGCATTTCTTTACATAAAAAAGAAAAAAGACCACAGACATTGCAGTCTCGGAAACAACCTCTGTGTTAGGGCCTCTTACCAACAATCTTCTCAGCCCAGGCTTTGCTATCTAAAACCTGCTTGTGCAAAAGTCCCCTGTGTTGAGGACAGAGTGATCATAGACATTAAAAAATGAAAACAATATTAAATCACTGTTGTGAGCTGAATTGTGTGCCCCCAAAATTTATATGTTGAATCCCTAACCCTCAGTGCCTCAGAATGTGACTGTCTTTGAAAATAGGACCCTTAAAGAGAGGTGATTAAGTTAAAATAAGGTCGTTAGGTTGACCCTTAATCCCATCTGGCTAGTGTCCTTATAAGAAGAGGAGATTAGGACACACAGAGACACAATGGATACCCATTTGCGGTCACAGGGAGAAGGTGGTCATTGCAAGCCGAGGAGAGGGACCTCAGAAGATACCAACATGGCCAGCCCCTTGATCTTGGACCTCCAGTCTCCAGAACTCTGAGTAAATAAATTTCTGTTGTTCAAGCCACACAGTTCTGTGGTGTATTGTTATGGCAGCCCCAGCAAAGCTAATACAATCACTCTCTCTAATGGCTCCTCATCCTTTCAAGTATAAGGACTTTTTATTTTATTATTTGCTTATTATATAAATTTACTTAATTCAACCGGCAAAGGAAAAGCACAGAAAATTTAACTCCATAATAAGTTTATCAGACATACCCAGAAAGAAAGCCTGAAAAACCAAGGATTAGGGCCCATCCTAATCTAGGATGACCTCATCTTAACTTGATTATGGCTACAAAGACCCTATGTCCAAATAAGGTCCCACTCACAGGTACCAGGGGTGAAGACTCATATATATTTATGTGGGGTGGGGGGACACAATTCTACCCACTACAAATGGCAAAGCTTGAGAGGAGTTGAAGAGTGATTGTAAGAAGCACAAAGAATCTTCTGGAGTGCTGGTGACGTTCTTGTTCTTGATCTAGGTGCTGGTTATACTGTGGTTTCAGCTTATAGGAATTCATCCAGCTATTCCCTTATGACATGTGCCCTTTTCTCTATGGATGTTATGCCTCAATAGAAAAAAAGTTTTTAAGTCACTTTTGTTTAGAATTCGCACTTGTTTATTCTTTTGATTTACGTCTCTCTAAAATGTTAAGGAAAAGCAAATCTATCAGTGTCTTGAAATAAAACAAAAGAAGACTGTAATTAGATATATCACCATGGGCTTTGATTTCTCCCCTGTATCTGTAATCAAGAAATTCTATAATGAGTAAAAGCCACAATGTATTCAATATTTTAAAACTGCTACCTTTCTCTTCATAACAGCATCTATATAAATTTGAAAAATATTTGTACATAAATGTCTCAAGTATTATATATCTGTTTACAGGTTATGCTTGCCTGCCATACGGATTCACAGACATTTTGTACTAGCTCCACGGCCACTCTATAGTCATGGGTCATGGATCACTTGTCTACAGCCCTTTAGGGAAAAAGGTACAGTGGTGAAGAGCGTGGAATTTAGAGTTAGACTGTCTGGGTTAGAATCCCAGATTGTCATTTTTCTGGTATAGGAAATTGGTGTGTGCCTCATTTTTTCCACCTGTAAAACGGAGTGATAATAATAGTATCTAACTCATAGATTGTAGTAAAAAGATGAGTTAATACATGTTAATACACTGTAATTGGGCCTGATTATATATAGGTATTAGCTATTATTATTATCAAGATTTGTAAGCCAGAGTGAGGGTCCAAGGCTGGTAGCTGCCCTGCTCCTGATTTGAGTAGATATTAGGGGTACAGATTACTCCAGGGGAGTCTTGTCTTTCGGCTATTGTGAATAATGCTGCCATGAACACGAGTGTACAGATATCTGTTCCAGTTCCTGCTATCAGTTCTTTTGTGTATGTACCCAGAAATGGAATTGCTAATCAAATGATAATTCTGTTTAATTTTTTGATGATTCAATTTGCTAATTATTGATTTTTGAGCTGTCATACTATTTTCCACAACAGCTCACTGTTGTATATTCCTACCAGCAATGCACAAGTGTTCTCATTTCTCCACATCCTTGCCAACATTCGTTTTCTATCTTGTTTTGTGTGTGTATGTGTGTGTGTGTGTGTGTGTGTGTGTGTGCTTGTTTATAATAGCTGTGATGGTTAATTTTATGTGTGAACTCACTGGGCCACAGTGCCCAGATAGTTGGTCAAACATTCTTCTGGATGTTTCTGTGGGGATGTTTTTGGATGAGACTAACATTTAAGCTGGTGGACTTTGAATAAAGCAGATTTCCCTTCATAATGGGACTGGGCCTCATCCAATCAGTTGAAGGCCTGATTAGAACAGAAAGACCTACAAGTGGTGGGAATTCTCCAGCAGCTGGCTGTTGGACCTGAACTGGAGCACTGGCTCTTCCTGGTCCTCCAGCCTGACAGGCTTTGAACTGGAACAGCATCAGCTGTTGAACAGCAACTTTGAACAGCATCAGCTGTCCTGGTACTCCAGCCTCCTAGCCCACCCTGCAGATTTTGGACTTGTCAGCTTCTATAATCACATGACTCAGTTCCAGAACAAATATGTAATATCATATTGGTTCTATTTCTCTGGAGAACCCTGACTTATATAATAGCCATCCTAATGGGTGTGAAAGTCTCATTGTTATTTGAATATGTATATAAGTACATGGCATATACACACTGGATATAAAACCTTTATTGAGACTTACCATGAGCCAGGTACTGCCCTAAGCACTTCACATGTCTTAACTCATGTGATGTGCACAGCAGCACCCTGAAGCAGGCATTAGCATGACCTCTAATCTATAGAAGAGAAGAATGCCCTGAAGCAGGCATTATCATGACCTCTAATCTAATCTATAGAAGCAGGCACATAGAGGTTGAATAACACTGGTCTAAAGTCATGCAGCTGGTACGTGATGATTTGAACTCAGCAGTCTGGTTCCGGAATCTTTGCTTTTGCCAAATCATGCTCAGACACCTTCTGTTCTAGTAGTTGTACAAGTTGTTCTAATCATCTTGGTGACCTCTTATGCACTAGATTTCCGTTTCCATCACCTCCCCTCTTCCTGAAAGTCCTTCTGTACTTCTGTTCCCCCAAATCAGTCAAGGCTGGGTGCTACAATATTCCCTAATGTGGCTTCTGGTGTCAAGGGGAAGAATGATGGTTTCTGGTTCCAACAAAACCCTGAAAATATGCCCTTGAGAAAAAAAAATTAGGAACTGCTGAATCCTTTACCCTGGAAGGGGAAAAGTTAAATCGTTTAAAAATGAAAATTATTCCCATAGTGTATTTCAGCCAAATAATTAAAGTGTACTCATGTATTAATTACACTTCAAGACTCTCCTTGCCCTGCTTTGTGGGGTTCTCCTTTTTCCTGGGGTTAAGTGAGGACAAGCTTTTTGAGGCACTGAATTCCAGTTCAAGAAAAGCCTCACAAGTCTGGTTAGACGAAGATTCCCAACCAAAAGAATTGCCCAGCCAAGCAATTAAGTCACTTTCAGAAGTTACTAACTTCCGGCTGACCTTTGTGGAAGCCATAGCTGCACAGATTTGATTTTTTTAAAAGATCAAACTCCCCTCCGGGAAAAATATATCTAGCACTTGACACTTGGAAACAGTACTAAGTCAGATCCCTCTCTTTAGAATTGCTGCAAATGTTTTCACATCCAGTTGACCTTACTGTGTCCCATCTTTCAAAACCAAAGCCTGAATAATTTCATCAACGCCATTTGCTTTGACCTTGATGGGTTTCCCAGGATAATTGTCTTCTGCAATGTATCTTGGGAACGGGGACTCCCCCCAGGATGCAAAGCTTTAGCTACTGCTAGAGGCGCAGCAGGGCGTGTCACATCTCGAATGGTATCAGAGACTTTTAAATCAGAGAGGGCTCTCAAAACCCATCAAATTATACTCCTTAACTTTACAGATGAGGAAATGGAAGCTCAGGATGGTCATAGGAAGACACTGAAGGATTTTAAACAGGGATGGGCCAACAGGGCTCTTCTGTTGAACTCATTAAATTTATGGGTGAGACAAAGCAAAGACTCAGAGATTCCACTATAGGTTGAACAAACCAGCATGATAAAACTTAACAAACAGTAATGGTAAAGCACTGCTTCCAGCTGCAGAACCAGCAAGGCTCTCTAATAACCTGAGGATATGGAACAGATGGGGTTTGGCTGACCGCAATCTCTATATGAGTCTGCAGAGACAGTGGCCAGCCAGATGTTTACAAACCTAATTAAATTCTAATAATGGCACAATCACGTTGTGTTAGTATATGGATGCATTCTAGAAGGACACATAAAATTGTTCATGGTAGTTATCTCTGGGCAGTAGAACTAGGAGGAAGAGAGGGCTGTACTTTTTACTTTAGACATTTAGATATTGTATTACTTGACTTATTTTATGATGAATATTTTCTTAATTTTGTAGTAAGCAAATCTTAAAAACTTAAAAAATAGTGATTAACAAAACCTGGAGCTGAAGGAGAGTATCCAGATGAAGGACAGGAATGTGCTAGATAGAGTATATGGGATGTCTACTGTCTAGTCTTGGGTATCCAAGGGACATCAATAATTTTAAGTATCATATTTAGGAGGCGTGAGATCACGGTGCTGGAGGGCGCTGTGAATCAGGTCACGGGGAATTATTGAGCAAATTTTCAAAAACTCAGCATGTAAAACAGACTCATTGTCTGTCTCATTCTGAAGAGCTGGTCCACGGAAATTCATTTGTTCATTCATTCATAAAATAGCATAAGTGTAACTTCCTTAAAAAGGCATTTGAGAACGTATTTCCCCTAGCAAAGAACTGGGCTACTTTCAGAAGAATGAGCTGCTTATTCTGAAATGTATTCAAGGAATGGTTGGCTTGAATTTCAGAGACAGACAGCTGCATTTTTAAGGAGGATGGACTAGGAAATGTCTAATGATTCTTATCCATTTATACTTATACCATTTTCCTGCTCAAAAATACTGTGAAGGCTCCATAACAATGTCAAGGAAGGTCAAATTACTCACTCTGATGTTCAAGGCCCTTCAGAATGTTGCTCCAATGGCCTTTTCCAATTTATCTTCTGCCATTCTGCATTAGGCACCCACTTCCCAGTCTCACTGGTCCATTTGTCAGGTACCTTCTTGCCTCCTTGTCTTTTCTTTTTCACACTGTTCTTTTCTAGAATGCCCTTTTGGCTTTTCTTGACTTAGTGAAATGCAACTCATTTTTCTATTGGGATCATCAAATACTACCTTGCTTTAAGGCTTTCCCTCTCTCCTAGGTATTACTTTTCAAAGCTGACAGTCACTGGTAGGAATTCACAGTCATACCAGTAATTTAGAGCTAGGGTCCACTCTACTTGGTTGGTCGGTGACCACACAATAGTAGAGGTTAAAAATGTAAAACACCACCCTGCTGTCACTGTAATATATCTAATATTGTGTTACGGTTAATTTTCTATGTTCCTGTATCTGCTGTTAGACCTGGAGCCCCTTGAGGTCAAGATCATGTCCATTCAAATCCAGAGCCCCAGGGCTTAGTAAAAGGCCTGTCACTCCACAGCTATCTGGAAATCTGAGTTGAATGAATTAATGGACTTTAAATAGCTCTGGTTCTAACACTCACCAGCCAGTTAACATTTCCAACTTCAGAAAGCAGTTACCTCCTTCATGTTTAGAGACTTTAGCTGAAATTGGTATAATATACCAATGCAGTATGTCTTACCACTTTAGAGGTCTTTGGGAACACTCTGAGAATACACCTAGTTGATGTAGTTAAACTTTCAAAGAGGCAGAGATAGCTATGATCCCCATTCTCAGAAGGGGTAGAATGAGCCCTATAGAAGGAATCTACTATATAGGACAATCCAAATTAAGAATCCAACAAATTTGAATTCTGTTTATGCCAAGTGCTAGCCATGTGAGCTTGAGTAAGTTATTACTGTATCTAAGCCTCAGTTTCCTCATCTATATAAAGGGGATAAAGATGGTTGTTGGAAGGAGGATTCCATAAGATACTGCATACAAAGTACTAAGCTCAATGCTGGCATGAAAGTAGATATTATTGCAGTGTTCTGGATTTGGCAGCTGTAAAAACAACCTTGGATTCATGAGCAGCTACTACCTGCTGTACCTTCCTCGGCTTCTCATAATACATATACATATTTCTAGTGCCTGGTTCCTAAAAGGCATTGTAAGATGTTGAATACACTCAAATATATATTTCAATGTTTGCAGCATTTAGATTCCAAGGAATATGCTTTTATGTTTGCTATGTTTTAATGTTACAGTTTTTGCCTTAAATTCAGCAACAGATTGACTTGACCCATTTGTGTTAAGCCCTTTACATGAGCAGAGCATTGTGGCTTGCACTTACTCAAATCCAAATTAAGATCTAAATCTGAAGAAAGAAAATCACCTTTTTAAAGAACCAAACTCCATGAGGAGAGAAAGTAGGCCAAGCACCTGCTGGACAAACTGTTAGAAGGGATCCATCATTTCTTTTAACTTTTGTTACTTGTTACTGGCACTAAAATAAATCCATTTGTGCCAACACCTATTATTTACCCACTTCCAAAAAAGGTCAGCATTCAAACAATACAGAAGATTCTGGATAGGACCTCATAATAATGATTTTTCTCATGGAAAGTTTAAGTTCTGGTTCTGCATATTTCTGGCTGTGTGATTTTGCCATACCTCAACCCTTTAGAAGACTAAATGAAATATATATATATATATATATATATAATATTTATACTATATATTATATATACTAGTAATTAGTATATATAATATATTATATATACTATATACTGTATGTATATACATAATACATAAATATATACTAATTTCTAGTATATATAATATATATATTCTAGTAGATTGTATTATAGCCATTCTAGTGGATGTGTAGTGGTATCACACTATAGTTTTTTTTTTTTAATCTTGCATCTAGTATTTATTGTCTAACATCTTAGGAACTTCTTTTGTAATTTTTAAAATTATAGTTGATGTACAATATTTTATAAGTTACAGGTGCAAAATATTAGTGATTCACAGTGTTTTTTGTTTTTTTTTGTGTGGTACGCAGGCCCCTCACTGCTGTGGTCCCTCCCGTTGTGGAGCACAGACTCCAGATGTGCAGGCCCAGCGGCCATGGCTCACGGGCCTAGCCGCTCCGCGGCATGTGGGATCCTCCCGGACTGGGGCATGAACCCGTGTCGCCTGCATCGGCAGGCGGACTCTCAATCCCTGCACCACCAGGGAAGCCACACAATGATTCACAATTTTTAAAGGTTATACTCCATTTATAGTTATTATAAAATATTTGCTATATTCCCTGTATTGTATAATATACCCTTGCAGCTTATTTTATACATAATAATTTGTGCCTGTTACTCCCCTACCACTATATTTTCTCTCTTCCCATCTCCCCACTGGTAACCACCAGTTTGTTCTCTATATCTGTAAGTCTTTCTCTTTTTTGTTGTATTCACTGGTTTGTTGTACTTTTTAGATTCCTCATATAAGTGGTATCATACAGTATTTGTCTTTCTCTGTCTGACTTGTTCCACTTAGCATAATACCCCCCAAGTCCATCCATGTTGCTACAAGCAGCAAAATTTCATTCTTTTTATGGCTGAGTAGTATTCCATTTTAATATTTATATACTACATCTTCTTTATCCATTAAGCTGTTGATGGACACTTAGGTTGCTTTTATCTTGGCTATTGTAAATAATTCTGCTATGAACATTGGGGTGCATGTATCTTTTCAAATTGGTGTTTTTTGGGGTTTTTTGGATATATATGCAGGAGTGGAATAACTGGATCATATAGTAGTTCTATTTTTAATTTTTTGAGAACCCTCCATACTGTTTTGCACAGTGGCTGCACCAACTTACATTCCCACCAGCAGTGTAGGAGGGTTCCCCTTTCTCCACATCCTTGCCAACATTTGTTATTCGTGTTCTTTTTGATGTCAGCCATACCGACTGGTGTGAAGTGATATCTCTTTGTGGGTTTGATTTGCATTTCTCTGATAATTTAGCGATGTTGAGCATCTTTTCATGTGTCTGTTGGCCATCTGCATGTCCTCTTTGGAGAAATGTCTATTCAGCTGTTCTGCCCATTTTTTAATTGGGTTGTTTGTTTTTTTGTTGTTGAGTTGTATGGGCTGTTTATATATTTTAGATAGGAACCCCTTGTCAATTGCATCATTTGCAAATATTTTCTCCCATTCCATAGGTTGTCTTTTTGTTTTGTTGATGGTTTCCTTTGCTGTGCAAACACTTATAAGTTTGATTAGGTCCCAGTTGTTTATTTTTGCTTTTATTTCTTTTGCCTTGGGGGACTGATCTAAAAAAATATTGCTGCGATTTGTGTCAGAGAATATTTTGCCTATGTTCTCTTCTAGGAGTTTTATGGTGTCATGTCTTATATTTAGGTCTTTAAATCAGTTTGAATTTATTTTTGTATATGGTGTGAGGGAGTGTTCTAATGTCATTGATTTACATGTAGCCGTCCAGACGTCCCAACACCACTTGTTGAAGAGACTGTCTTTTCTCCATTGTGTATTCTACTTCTGAACTCTCTATTCTGTTCCATTGATTTATGTGTCTGTTTTTGTGCCAGTACCTCACTATAGATTTAATTTGCATTTTATAATGATTGGTAATATTGAGCATCTTTTTATTTACATATTAACTATTTGTATGTCTCCTTTGGTGAAATGTCTATTCAAATAGTTTGCCAGGGCTTCTCTGATGGCGCAGTGGTTGAGGGTCCACCTGCTGATGCAGGGGGCACGGGTTCGTGCCCCGGTCCGGAGAGTCCCATGTGCCGTGGAGCGGCTGAGCCCGTGAGCCATGGCTGCTGAGCCTGCGCGTCCAGAGCCTGTGCTCCGCAACGGGAGAGGCCACAACAGTGAGAGGCCTGCATACTGCAAAAAAAAAAAAAAAAAATTTTGCCAATTTGGCAAATATTTTGCCAATTTTGTCTTTTTAGAGCTGTAAGAGTTCTTTGTATACTCTGAATATAAGTTCTTCAACAGATATGTGATTTGTAAATATTTTTTCTCAGTCTATAGCTTACCTTTTTATAGTCCTAGGTGTTTTGTTCTTTTTGATGCTACTGTGAATGGAGTTGTTTTCTTAATTTCATTTTCAAGTTGTTTGCTATCAGTATATAGAAATACAACTGATTTTTGTATATTGATCCTGTTTCTTGTGACCTTGTTAAAATCATATATTAGTTCTAGTAGGGGTTTTTAAAAAATTTTGGTGGATTCCTTAGGATTTTCTACATACAAGATCTTATTTTTTAAATTAGGGTGAAATTCACATAACATAAAAATTAGTTATTTAAAAGTATACAGTTTGGTGGCATTTAGTGCATTCACATTGTTATGCAGTTACCACTCCTATCTAATTCCAAAACATAACACCCTCAAAGAAAACCCCATGCCCATTAAACGGTCACTCCCCATTCCCCCCTCAAACCTCCAGACCCTGGCAACCATCTGCTTTCTGTCTCTATGGATTTGCCTATTTTGGATATTTCACATAAATGGAATCATACAATATGTGACCTTTTATGTCTAAATTCTTTCAGTCAGCATGTTTTCTAGGTTGATCTGCATCGTAGTATGTATCAGTACTTTATTCCTTTTTAAGGCTGAATAATATAACTTTGTATGTATATATCACATTTTATTTATCCATTCATCCATTAATGGACATGTGGGTTGTTTCCTTTGGCAGTTGCACATAAGCACTTGTGACAAGTATCTCTTTGAGTCCCTGTTTTCATTTCTTTTGGGTATACACCTAGGGAGTGGAATCAACATATTATATAGTAATTCTGTGTTTAATTTCTATAATTTTATAAATTATTTCTATAATTTATTTCTATAATTGTATTTTTTATTGAAATATAGTTGATTAACAATGCTGTGCCAATCTCTGCTATATAGCAAAGCGACTCAGTTATACACATATAGACATTCTTTTATGTTTAACTTCTTGCTTTCCACAGCATTTGCAGTATTTTACATCCTCACCAGCAACGTATGTGGGCTCCAAATTTGCACATCCTCACCAAACCTTGTTACTTTCTTTTCTTTTTTCATTATAACCATCCTAGTGGACGTGAAGTGGTATCTCATTGTGGTTTTGATTTGTATTTCCCTAATGAGATCATATTTTGTAACTCTATATATTTTTAGTTGTTTTCTTAGTGATTGCTTTAGGAATTATGTGTCTTAACTTATCATATTTTACTCGAGGTTATTCCTGACTTAATTTGAGCAAATTTGTTTCCATATATTCCCCCCCCTTTTGTGCTATTATTCTCATATACATCATACTTATATATATTATAAACCAGGTAATACAGTGTTGTAATTACTGCTTTACACAGTTTATGTCTTTTAAAGACACTAAGGGAAGAGAAGAGACAAAATATGTTTATACAGTTTTTTATATTTACCATTTGTCTCTGTCCATTCAAATTATCATCTGGTGTCATTTTCTTTCAGTCTGATGTACTTCCTTTAGCATTTAGTTTAAGGCAAGTCTCCTAGCAACACACTCCCTCAAACTGTTTATCTGCTAATATTGTTATTTTGCCTTCATTTTTGAAGGATGGCTTTGTTGGATATAGAATTCTCTTTTGACAGTTTATTCTTTCAGCACTTTGAATGTGTTATTCCACTGCCAATTGCCCTCTGTTGTTTCTGATGAGAAGTCAGCCATTAATCGTACTGCTGTTTTTCTGTAGGTGATGTCATTTTCCTCTTGCTGCTTTTAAGATTTTATCTTTGTTTTTGGCATTCAGTAGTTTGACTCAGGGGTTTTACAACTTCCCGGATCTAAAGATTAAAGCCCGCAGGCTCTGAATGAGCCAGGGATGTGTGGAGAACTTATCTAGCTCTTGTGACTCATTTCCAGGAGCTCCCTATTAAATTTCTGGGTAGTCCCCCATTCTGCCACTCACCCCAACCAGCAATGCAACTTCAAACTATAGTAACTGTGGGCTTTCCCTGTTTGTTTCCTACCAAGTTTGTTACTTTTACTGACAATGTGCTGGGCACAAGTTTCTTTTCCTCCACTCCAAATCAAGCCTCCTCCAGCAGCAAAGCTGCTGGTATTTACAGACTACCCCGCCCTGGTAGCACTACTATGCCATGAGCTAGGTGGGAGGAGAGGTGCAGTTCCAGGCAAGAATGCCATAGAGTCCTTCTGTCTTACCCAAAGTTCACCAGCTTTTCATGAATAAATAGGTTTTTTTTCTATTTCCTATTTGCCTTTAGTCAATTTCCAGAACTCTGAGATGATCATTTTCCAAAATTTTGTCCAGTTTTATTGTTTTGTGTTTTTTTGGGGGGGTGAGAATTTACCTACCTCTTCTCTCCGTCCTAGCCAGAGGTTTTACCTACCCATGCATTTTTTTAAAATACTTTTGACACAGAGAGATAAATTTCTCTCCAGAAAGAATTACACCAATTTGTGCTTCTATCAGTAGTATGTGAGAGTGCCAATTTCCACATAATTCTTCCAGGATTGGATAATAGCTTTAAATAAATCTATCGTAATTTATAGGTGAAAATCTTACAATACTACGAGTTTAATTTAAATTTCTCTAATTGCTATTACATCAAGGATCTTACTCAAGAATAAGATGAGATGATATTATATGTGTTAAAATCCTCTGGATGTAAAAATTTTCTATAGAAATGCAAAGCACATACTATTATTTTGCAATACTTTAAAGTCTGACCACAAACCAAATTGTTCTCACAAATCCTTGTGTTCAAGATACTTAGGATAAGCCCAGAAAGATCCTTGCTATATATATGGAGAACTCAGGGTTTAATGCATAAATCATACTCATCCTTGGGGAACATTAGTGATGATGTTCCAGAAAACCAAGGCTAGAATAATTTCTTAGTAAATGCAGGAACTGCAGGATTTGGCAGGAAATTGGGGGAGGGAGAACAAACCACAATTCCCCCTGACAGCTCGGAGGTTGCAGACCAGTTCTGATATCGATTTAACATATCAAAGTGTCAAGACAACAGTTCTATGACAGTGTCTTATGACTTTCCAGGAATGATGTATGAAATGCGGAAGTTCATTCACCATTTCCTCTGAAGGGAAAAGGGAATAAGAAAGTCCATAAAACCCAGGAGATGAGGGCATGGACTTCTTTCTCTTTATAACATAATATATTTTTATTGTAGAAAACACAGAAAATTCAGATATGCAAAAGAACACAACATCTACTCACAGTCTTGTCACCCAATGATAACTATTGTTATAAGTTTGTGTATACCCTTCTTGGTTTTATATATGGGAAAGGGGAAGAGAGGAAGAGATATTTCATAATCCATGTGAGTTTTTTTTTTTTAACTCTGCACTTCTTTTTAGCCCTTCAGTTGGGAGAGGAGGCTGCCAAGGAGAAGTCAGAACAGTGGAACCCGAGCTAAGACACAGAATCAATTTTTAAAGGCCATGTGGTAAGATGCTGATGAAGAATCTATGTACACTGAGAAAATGAGATGTTCCATACCTGGAAATATAATATCAGTATCTGTAGTAGGAGGGGAGAAGTGTGGAACAACGAACCATGAGTGTGAGCAGTAGTTCTCAAATCACCTGTGGTGATGGATCTGTTTTAAATTTCCAGTCCATGCTAGACTGATGCTTTCGTGAAATATTTTAAAAATTATGTATTGGGATGTCACAGCAATTTCAAATTGGTATAAATTACTGTAAATTTCTGAATTTATTGCGTAATCATAATAAATAGTTGGAAGGCCAGCACAGGTCTATGGATCCCACATTGGGTAGGACTGTTGTAAGTACTTGTCTTGTTACAGCGAAAATTTAGATATCACTAAGGGTAAAGGCAGTGTGCTAGTAAATGTTTAACTGGTTCTCTCGGAGGGAAAACCCCTGATTTTAGCGTTTGATGATATCCGTGGTGTAAATACTCCTACCATGAGAGATTTCTGGCTACTAAGGTGAAGTCGATGAACGCAAAGTAGAGAGAGATGAGTACAAGTTGTCTGCAGCACACTGTTATATAACAAAACTTACAAATGGGCCTCTAGTTAATGGAACCTTCATAAGAACAAAAATAGAATATATGATTTTTAAACCAGCAGAAGAAAACTCACTCTATTCAATGGAAAGCAGGAAAGCAAGATAAAAAGAAACACCCTTCCTTTGACTGGAGTATTTCTCACATTATACAACCTGCCCCTTACAACAGAAGCCAGAACTCACTTTCCAGCTTCCTCTGTAGCGTAGGTGCAGACATGTGACTTAGGCTCAGCCAATCAGATGGCTTCTTTCTAGACCTCTATTCAGAAGAGAGCATCATGAGGAAGCTTTGTGTAAACCTTAGAGACAAAGATGTCCAGATCTTGGCAAGTAGCAGCAAAGGGAAACTAACATCAGTTCCAAACCTCATTAGTGAGAGCTGAAGAGTCTGTGGTGAGTGGTGGTTGCCCTGGAGGAGTTCCCAAGGTGTGGTTTGGGGACTGACACCTTGACTCTCCTGGAAAGTCTGTGGGATTCCTAATAGCCTTAAGATGCCCTTTTCTGCTCAAACCATCAACAGTAGATTCTGTTGTTTGCAACCAAGAACAATGATTGATACGGCATCTGTATCTCATTTTAAAAATAACATATTTATTGAGATATAATTTATATACCATACAACTCACATATCTAAAGTGTATAATTCAATGATTTTTAGTATATACATTAGCATTACTTCCTAAAAGGAAGCAGATATCAACTCTCTATAAGCTACAATATTCTAATAGTAAAGCTGGAATGGAAGGTGGTGAGCTTCTAATCACTACAAAATAAAAATCAGGAAATTGGACTGACCAACTGTTAAGATGTTGAAGAGGAAACAGCTGCACTGGATTACATGGTTTCCAAGATCCTCTTCTAATCTAAGATTCTATTCACTCATTTATCCATCCATCCATCCATTCTTTGTTCCAAGAAAAATGTTAAGAATCTTATAGGGGGCTTCCCTGGCGGCGCAGTGACTGGGAATCTGCCTGCCAATGCGGGGGACACAGGTTTCAAGCCCTGGTCCGGGAGGATTCCACATGCCGTGGAGTGGCCGGGCCCATGCGCCACAACTACTGAGCCTGCGCTCTAGAGCCCGCAAGCCACAACTACTGAAGCCCATGCACCTAGAGCCCATGCACCACAACAAGAGAGGCCACCGCGGTGAGAAGCCTGTGCACTGCGGTGAGGAGTGGCCCCCAACCACTGCAACTAGAGAAAGCCCGCGCACAGATACAAAGATGCAATGCAGCCAAAAAAAAAAAATTAATTAAAATTAAAGAAAAAAAGAATCTTACAGAAATTTACAAAATGCCACAAGAGAACACAAATTAGAAGAAGTGAGAAATAGAAACAAAATAAGCCAGGTTAGAGGTATTAAATGAAGTCAGGAGTTAGGCAAATACAAAAGGGCCTGTCTTACCAGCCTTTATGTTGTTAGATGTAAACCCACACATCTGGCTTCCAGTTTTCCAGTAGTCAAGGCCAAGAGGGAGACTTGATCAGCTACAGAATTTACAGTGTCCATTAGGCGCAATTCTTTTTGATTCTAAAACCAGAAAGAAATGTCCCCTGATCCCAGCCACACAAAAGTCACTCCTTTATATGACGGTATTTCCTTTTCCAGTTCCCCTTTGGGCTTTTAATCACTTTGCTAACTGCCTTCTCTCTCATACTGGGTGGCACTTGGGAATGCTGACAGCTCTGAAGCTGAGAGCTATTGCCCCACAAGTGAAAATAATAAAAATGCCTTTCCTCCTAAGAGTCTCAACACTCAAGTCCTCCTTGAATTGGCTCTTATGATGATGCCTTTTGAGTGATAACCACAACTACCATTTATTAAGCATCCGGGCACTTTACCGTCTTGACCTCCAGTCTTCACAATAATCCCAAACAAGGTAGCATTTCCCTATTTTATAGATGGGGAAGCAGACTCGGGAAAATGATCTGTTCAAGGTCACAGAGCTGGTAAGCAGCAGAGCCAGGGTTCAAATCTAGGCCTGTCAGGCTCCATAGGCTGTCTTCTTTCAATACAATCCCACTACTGTTTCTAACTTTTTCCCTGATGATAGTTACTTCTTAGAGCTTTTCCTAAAGACCTTCATGTTAGTTAGGCTAACGTTAATCTGCTGTAACAGGGAGAGCCAAATGTAGTTTCTTTTGTAAAAAATTTTTATTGGAGTATAGTTGATTTACAATGTTATGTTAGTTTCAGGTGTACAGCAAAGTGAATCAGTTATACTATATCCATTATAGGCTGTCTTCTTTCAATACAATCCCACTACTGTTTCTAACTTTTTCCCTGATGATAGTTACTTCTTAGAGCTTTTCCTAAAGACCTTCATGTTAGTTAGGCTAACGTTAATCTGCTGTAACAGGGAGAGCCAAATGTAGTTTCTTTTGTAAAAAATTTTTATTGGAGTATAGTTGATTTACAATGTTATGTTAGTTTCAGGTGTACAGCAAAGTGAATCAGTTATACATATATCCATTCTTTTCTTTTTTTTAGATTCTTTTCCCATTTAGGCCATTACAGAGTACTGAGTAGAGTTCCCTGTGCTATATAGCTGGTTCTTATTAGTTATCTATTTTATATATAGTAGTGTGTATATGTTAATCCCAGTCTTCTATTTTATCCCTTCCCCCCCCGCCTTATATCCTGGTGGCCCTAAGTTTGTTTTCTACATTCATGACTCTACTTCTGTTTTTTGGGTTTTTTTTGCGGTACGCGGGCCTCTCACTGTTGTGGCCTTTCCCGTTGCGGAGCACAGGCTCTGGACGCACAGGCTCAGCGGCCATGGCTCATGGGCCCAGCCGCTCCACGGCATGTGGGATCTTCCCAGACTGGGGCACGAACCCGTGTCCCCTGCATCGGCAGGCAGACTCTCAACCACTGCGCCACCAGGGAAGCCCTGTACCCTTCTTTTTAGATTCCACATAAAAGTGATATCATATGATATTTGTCTTTCTGTGTCTGACTTAGTTCACTAGTATGACAATCTTTAGGTCCGTCCGTGTTGCTGTAAATGGCATTATTTTTTTCTTTTTTATGGCTGAGTAATGTTCTATTGTATATATATATACTACATCTTCTTTATCCATTCCTCTGCTGATGGACACTTAGGTTGCTTCCATGTCCTGGCTATTGTAAATAGTGCTGCAATGAACACTGGGGTGCATGTATCTTTTTGAATTATGGTTTTCTCTGGGCATATGCCCAGGAGTGGGATTGCTGGGTCATATGGTAATTCTATTTTTAGTTTTTTGAGGAAATGCCATACTGTTCTCCCTAGTGGCTGTACCAATTCACATTCCCACCAGCAGTGCAAGAGTGTTCTCTTTTCTCCACACCCTCTCCAGCATTTATTGTTTGTAGGTTTTTTGATGATGGCCATTCTGAGTGGTGTGAGGTGATACCTCACTGTAGTTTTGATTTGCAAAACGCAGTTTCTTTAACAATGTAGGAGTGTTTTTTCTCTCTCATGAAGAAGTGTAGCCTTGAGCGGTCTGGGCCAGCAGGAAGGCTCTGGCACCCATCACATAGCTTCTCTCATCACCATAGATCAGCTGGTGGGAAATGGGAGAAAGAAAAAGTCAATCAAGGACAAGTAAATTTAAGGAAAGGGTGCAGAAATTGCACACAACATTACTGCTCCTATATCATTGTGATGAATGGACCATTGTAGCCCATTCTTCAAGGGTTACAAGGAACTCTGGGAGAGTTTGGTTCTAGATGGAAGATCAAGTGCCCAGCTAAAATTTGACATGTTTGTTTGAATGGGGGTGAGGTTCTCTAACCTAAAAGAAAAATGGGGAAACAGTCTGCTGGGAATGGCTACAGGCTCCATCACAGTCCCCCTAGGAACAGTTTTCGTCTTTCTGATTCTGAATTTTCCTATGAATCAGCATTCAACCACCAGTGACCAGAGAGCCTTTTTGCTTGCTGAGGAAAAGATGTTGTCTCTTGTTTTTTGCAAGTTTTATTCCTTTTTTATTTCTTCCCTCTGCCCTTTAAAGCAAAGCCATTATTTACATAGAAGTTTGGAACCAGAAAAGACTTTCTGATTTTACAGATGGAGAAATTGGGATTCAAACTGAGTGACTTATCCAGGGTCACTCAAATAGTTAGTAGCAGAGGTAGGACTTGAACCTGGGTATCTTGGTTCCACCCCATCAGATGGATATAAGTCCTTCTCCACCTAAGCCCCTTCCTTTGCTATTTTCTTTTTTGGTGGGGGACAATGGCAAGAAAATTAACAACACATCTGGACAGCTCTAAAATTTTCTTTAGAAAATCATTGAAGATGAGGCGAATCAGAGCACAGACAAAACCTTCCACCTAGATAAAGCACAGTCATGCTCATTTGAACACTGGTAGAAGCACTCCAAAATAACTCCTAGTCATTTCCAGGCTTCCTACAAAATCCTCCTGACACACCTGAAGATATCCTTCCTAACCAGGCTTGTAGTTTTATCTCTGTTAACTGACCTGTAAAAGGTTACTGGAAGCATCAGAAATTCCTGCTCCTGTTAGCACCCAAGATAACACTGCTTTTTCTCCTTTTCTTTCTACTTTTCTCAGCTCAAATTCAATGCTGCTTGAAGGGCTGGAGGAATTCCATGAGCTCTAGGGTCCGGATGAACTAGCTCCTCAACAGCTTTGAGATCAGATGGGCAGAGCCATCAACAGGGCTGCTCAGCCTGGCATTTCAAAGGCTGGCTTTTCTTCATTGAAGAGGAGAAACAAAGAACAGAGGGAGGGATGCACAGTGTGATAGACACTCAGCTCTAGGGGTGTATGGGTGAGGGGATGTGGGTGCAGTGCATACAACAGGTGTGGGTGAGGGTGTGAAATGGGTCTGTGTATTGTACAGAGGAGAGAAAGAGAAGAGGAAAGGAAAAAAAAGAAAGAGGAGAAAGAAAAAGAGGAAGAATGACTTCCCTCGTGGTCCAGTGGTTAAGCCTCTGTGCTTCCACTGCAGGGGGCACAGGTTCGATCCCTGGTCGGGGCACTAAGATCCTGCATGAACCTCGGAGCAGCCAAAAAAAAAAAAAAAAAGGAAGAATTCCAGAATGTGTGTCAGCAAAGTAAGCTTAAGGGGAACACAAGAGGGAGAGTGAAAGTGAGCGACAGAGAGCAGGTTAGAATGTGTGGGAGGAAGGAGGGGGAATAAAGCACAGCTGGGGGAGCTCTTGACGGGGAGAGGCCCAATTTAAGAGCAAATACTCCTTTAAGAGACTGGCTGTCAGCCTGTCTGTCCATGTATCAGTCAGTCACTGGCAGTGTTATACAGGCTGTAGGAATGTCAGATGTTTGGGGGTCATGGTCCCACCCACAAGGAACTTACAAGGAGATGGGGAGCTCCAGGAGAAATACCTGAGGGCTCCAACACAAGGGGTAAGTGAGAGCCAGTATCAGCTGTGGGGCAAAGTTGTTAGTTTGCTGGGGGCTAAGGGTTGGGGAGGGAGGAGGACTCTAGTCCAGCACTGAGTTCAACAAGAGGGAACTGTTAAATTAATTATAATCTGCCATATAATGTACCACTAGGAATAATGACATAGATGCATATTGATTGCCATAACAAGAGATCCACAATTTATTGTGAAGTAGAGAAAAACCAGCAGGTTGTGAAACAGTACATATGGTATGATGCAATTTTATTAAAAAATTATACATTTAGATATATGAAAAAGGATACATGTAGAATTGTTAACAGTGATGATTTTTGGGTGGAGGGATCTTGATTTCCTTATTTATTTTCTTTTATTTTTTTCAGTAGGCATGTATTTCTTTTACAATCAGGAAAATAGGAAGGACTGTGTATAAGAGAGAGAATGAGAGGCTGTGGATGGGATAAGAGCAAGTGCACATTTATCAGTTCTGTCTTGGAGGGTGCAAAAGGGTCTACTTAAGAGCCCAGAACTAACCAATGACCACCCATGGCTGATCAGTGACCAACCAGTGATGACACCATTGTGTCTCCCATCTCCCCCTCCCCCTCCTTTTCTCCTACCCTTCCATGTCCCCTGCTTCCCCCTCTCCTGGCACTGGGGGACGGTTCTGCTGATCTTTGGGAAGGTGCCCCCCTAACCCTGTGCTGAGTTGGACCCAGATGGGACATGCCCTTGACCCCAGGAAGGAGGAGGAGAAGGAAGGAACAGTGGGGTTCCCTTCAGGCTTTCCCGGGAAGCAGAGCTGAGCCAGACCCCAGGGAAACAAGGACACACATTCTCCTGCTCAGATGGACTCGGAAGATGACTTTGTCCTGCCCCATGTGACACCTAGATTGGAAGTTCTTGTGGAGAAAAACCAGGGAGCACGTTCTCGGCAGCTGACTAATCTGATTAATTCTTTTATAGTTTGGGTCTGAGGTTGGCTCACACTGTTGAGGCCGTCTGCCAGGTGGGCAGGGGTAGCTCAAAAATCAGCACACTGCAGGGCTGGTGTAAAGGGAGACTGTGATAAACACCTTTTGGGGCTAACCAATCTCAGAAGGTGGACTTACTTTGGGTTCTTCTTGTTCATCTTGTTCAAGCCCATCACTGGGCATACAAGTGAGTTTTTTAAACTATGCATATCAAACAGAAAAACAGACCCTACTTAAAATACAGTTGCTAACAGCTGCTTCTGCTCACAGTGATATACATTCTCTCTAGAGCAGGTGGCTTTTTGGTTAGCAAAATTCAATTTAATTAGGAGCTCAAGCAAGCACCCCTCCCTGTGCCCCCTCCTGCCCCAACCAGGGGTGGTTGAGAAAGTGACAAGAAAGCAGAGAGAGTTAAACTCTCTATAAGAAATGAATAGAGGGAGACACAAGAGGGAAGAGATATGGGAACATATATATATGTATAACCGATTCACTTTGTTATAAAGCAGAAACTAACACACCATTGTAAAGCAATTATACTCCAATAAAGATATGTAAAAAAAAAAGAAATGAATAGAAACTTTGGAGAAGGGAGAGCTTAAAAATGAAATGGTGGCAGGTAGAAGCTATGGAGAAACATGCCTAGAAAGGTCTTAGTGTCTAAGGTGGCTTAAGGACAACTAAAACCAAGTGTATTTTATATTCAGTGGTTTTGTTTTTGAATCAGTTCTGAGACTCTGTAGCCCCCTCGGTCGCTCCATTATAAAGAGCATTGTTCAAGTGACAGAGTGAAGCACGAGTGGTTTAGAAATTGGGTTCTGGGTCAGGCTGCCCAGTTTGAGACCCGGCTATGCCACCTGGGGGCTCTGTAACTTTGAATAAGTTCCTTTACTTCTCAAAGCCTTAGTTCTTTCACCTGGAAAATGAAAGTAATGGTATTTGTGAGGATTAAATTAGATCAGCTGTATAAAGCACTTAGTGCAGCGCTTGGCTCATAGTAAACGCTTAGTGTCAGTGGTAGTGGTGGTCGTGGTGATGGTGATGGTGATGTTGGAGGAGGAGGAGACAATGATAACACAGCAGCTGCAGCTGCTTTATGTAGTCTTTCATCTGCCAGTATTTAATATCAACTAGAGAAACCACAGAAGACCTAGCTGAACGTTGGACTTTAGATGAATTTGTACAGTGGTTGAAGTGTGGTCCCTGAACCAACAGGATCAGCAGCCCCTGGGAACTTGTTAGAAATGCTGGTTCTAGGCCCCGCCCCAGATCTACTGAAACAGAAAATCTGGGTATGGGTCCTGTAATCAGTATTCTAAAAAGCCTTTCAGATGATTCTGGTGCCCACTTTAAATTTGAGAACTACTGAATTCGTGAACGCTGCTTTAGTGACTTGCAAGAAAGGAGCCACATTGCTGGTGGGTTAATTTTTTTCACACGTGTTCTAACATGGCCAGTATACAATCATCATAATTTCACTGCATGCGATTATAAATAAATATATAGTGGAGTCAAAATTTATCCAGGTGTGAAAACTAGTACTCCCGTTTTCTAAAACCGATCTCATCTTGCTCTGGAGTTTCCATTCTTCTGGGGAAAGTCTTTTTCAGTTTAGCTCATTGATTGACTTCATCAATTCAAAGTTCAAACTCCTGTTAGGGAAGTATTTTGTCCTCCCCTCACCACCTTTCTAGGATGGCATCTGGTGCAAGAGGGAGCTAAGGCAGCCTCACGGTAGCAGGGAGAGGTCTTTGCACACGCTGGGTATCCTCCCACCGTGGGTGTTTCTTATCCCTCTGGGCCCACAGATGTGACTTTGCTCCAAGACTCTGGGCTCTGGCCATTCCCACCTGGTCTTTTGGTGCCTTGTGCTGGCACCTGCTGCTGGAAGCTGTGATCGCTGTCACAGTTTGCCCCACTGTAGCCTTCTCATCCCAATCCTACTGCCTAGACCTCCTTGGATCCTGGCGACCTGGACAGCAGACAGAGCCCAGACTGCTTCAAACCAGGAAGGAGGCAAGGGAGAAATGCAGTTAGTAAGAAAGGACAAAAATCAATTTATCCCATAGCTATTCACCCTCCTCCCTCCCTTCCTCTTTCTTTTCTTCTTTCTTTCTTCCTTTCTTTTTTAAAAAAATTATATATATATATATTTTTCATCAAAGTATAGTTGATTTACAATGTTGTGTTAGTTTCAGGTGTACAGCAAAGTGATTCAGTTTTATATATATATATATATATATATATATATATATATATATATATATATATATAACAGATTCTTTTCTTTAATGAAAAGCCAAAAGGGAAGACATCTGTCTTGGAAATTGAGATTTAATAAAAGCAGGTAATACTCGGGGAGGACCTGGTTGCTAAAATTGCTTAAATATTCAATTCAAGATTATTCCCAAGAACTCAAGGTCTAGGTTATATGACAAGACACATCAGGAATTAAATTTTCTTTCTGCTTAGGTAGAACAAAAATTAAAGTCTTGGTAATTTGGGTTTAATATAAAACCAGACCTTTTCTAATTATTGTAGGACAATCTCTTTCTCTTCACTGCCTTCTAGAATATGTACTATATTAAAATGTTTCATTTATTTAGCACTTCTAATAAGCAGTGAAGACTTATTTAATATTTCATTTTTCTTAAGTCTTGCTTCTGTTCTACATGAGTTATAAGCTGCTCAAGGACAATGATTGTAATAATGATAGCTGATAGTAATTTGAGAGGTTGCTGTGTACCAGGTTTGTTAGGCAGGGTGGACTAGGTTATGCTGTAATAACAAATGACCTCAAAATTTCAGTGGCTTAACACAATAAAAGTTTTCTTCCTGCTCATTGTGTATGTCCACTGGGGTCATCAGGCAGCCTCTGCTCCAGATAGACTCCCTGGATCCAGGTTGACAAAGGGACCTGTGCTCCCACAGTCTCCCCAGCAGAGCGAAGGGGATGTGGAAGCTTGTACAGCATCGCTTAAAACTTCTGCCTGGAAGTGACATTTCAGTCCTGCTCACATTTCATTGGCCAAAGGAAGTCATACAGTCACACCTTACTTTAAATTGGGAAGGTACAAACTTATCGTGTGCTTGAAGGAGGAGAGAGAAAAATATTTGGGGAGTAGCACTAATGATTATACCAGGCAATATGTTAAGCTCTTGATTCATGTCTCCATCTTTACAACTCCATGATGGAGGAACTGTATTAGTCTCATTTTTTATCATATGAGAAACCAAGGTCTCATGATTTGTAAATGGTCAAACAGGATTCAAGACCAGATCTGCTGGATTCCAATATCTGTGCTTATAACCAAAATGTTATTCTGCTTCTTAAAGTATAGTGAGTTAACTTTTATTGAGCTCAGAGATTATCGAGGCACAACATCTAAGTGTTTTGTACACTTTATCTCATTCCATCCTCACAGCTTTGTGAAGTAAATTCAATTACTGGTCCATGCTAAGGGAAACCAAAGCTTAGAGAAGTTACAGTCTCACAGGAAACTTCACCCTCCTCTAATTCCAAAGACTATTTCCTCAATCTACACTGAACTGCACTGTTTCTCAGAGTGAATGTTCTTCATGAGAAGCACAGGGTGCTTATTCACTGCTGGTTCCTGGACCCCCTACTGATCCACTGAATCAACCTTCTAGGGAGGGGCTTGGGAATGACAGCTCTGATGCTCACAGGAGTTTGATATCGACAATCCTCTTATCACTCTCATCCATGGTTGTTCCACTGCCCCGGCATGGCAGTTTGCTTCAGGTGGCAACTAAGCAAGTAAAAAACAAACAACCCTCTATCCCACCACCAGACCAAAAAGAGATTATTATTTCTTTGCCACTTTGCCGGCACTTACCGGAGAAGATGAAGAAATGAATACATTCAGCACCAGGCTCCTAAGCAAAATCCCCACCATCAACACTTTTTAAAACTTAAGGCAATAAAGGAGGGGGAAAAATGAAAATTATTTCTCACTGAAATTAACTCCACAATTTAAGTCATAATTACAGAACTCATTACTGATCTAAAGCAAAATCAAAAGACATTAAGATTCTGTGAGTGTATACGGTGGGTCCCTTTCTCCCTCCATACCCTACATGAAGGCAGCTAGATTCTGATGCTCTGAACACAGAAAGGGCAGGTCCATTGTACACAGCTGTGCAGGCTGAGCAGTGCATGATGAGGATGCCATTCCCATAGCCTGTGAGGTACCTGCTCTGAGGAGGGGTCACAGATGTGGTTAAGGGACCTGATTTCTGAGCCTGTCTTGGGCTTACACCTTTCTAGCTGGTGTGGCTTGGGCAGACTCTTAACTTTTCTGGACCTACAAAATGTCATGATTTTGTGAGGTGCATTATATGGAGATTTTACTGATTATCACATTTATTGAATACTTTATATGCCCCAAGCCCTATTCCAGTACTTTGTCATGTAAATTTCAAAATAACCCCTTGAATTAGGTACTATCTCCTTTTCACGGATGAGGAAACAGGCACAGAGAGGTTAAATGATTTGTGCAAGGCCTCCCAGCTGCTACGTTATAGAAACAGGATTCAAACACAGGCGGTTGGCACCTTAGCTCAATTCTAAATAGCCCTTATATGCTATCAGCTCTATTCTATGGTACCCAAAGGCAGTAGGTGTAAAACTTGGCATCTAGAATGAACTAGTCCAATTTACTTGAGCAGGCCAGACCACAGTCAGTGGTAGGCTCAGCTCTAGGTGATTTACTTTAAAAGAGGTGTGGACTAATTGGAGGTGATTCAGAGAAGACTGGTTAGTACAGTAAGGAAGCTGGAGCCCTGTCATCAATAATAAACTCACAGGCTTCCCTGGTGGCGCAGTGGTTGAGAGTCCGCCTGCCGATGCAGGAGACATGGGTTTGTGCCCGGGTCCGGGAAGATCCCACATGCCGCGGAGCGGCTAGGCCGCCATGCCATGGCCGCTGAGCCTGCACGTCTGGAACCTGTGCTCCGCAACAGGAGAGGCCACAACGGTGAGAGGCCCGCGTACCACAAAAAAAAAAAAAACGAAAAAACTCACACTTAGTTAGTGCCTGACTATATGAAGTGCTTTACCTGGATTGATTTATTTAAGCCTTTATGACATCCTTGTGGAGTAAGTCCTAAAATTATTCCCATTTGATAGAAAAAGAAACTGAGGCACAGAGAGGTTAAATAATCTACCCACACACAGCTAATAAGTATCAGGGCCAGAGTGCAAACCCTGGCAGTGTGAATCCAACCTGTAATTTAAATCAGTCCTGTGCACAAATCACAGGGGGATCCTGTTAAAAATGCAGTCTCTGATTCAGTAGATCTGGGGTGAGTCTGAGAGTTTGAATTTTTCACAGTTCCCAGGTGATGCTGCTGGTCTACAGGCCACACTTTGAATAGCAAGGATTTCAACCACTCTGCTTGACTGCCCCTCAGGTGAGAGGAGATGGGAGGAGCCAAGACAGTTCAGCCTTCAGGCAGCTCAGTAGGTAGAGTTGAAGAAGGTCATGGCTGTCCTCAAGTATTTAAAGGACCTCTGCGTGAAAAGCAAATCAGACTTGATTTATAAGCCCCAAGGGTCAGAATGACACTGACATATCCCTGACCTTGCCCCTGAGCTTCAGACTTCTGTATCTAACTGCCTGCAGGACCAGCCCCCTGGGTGTGTCCCTCAGGCAACTCAAACTCGAAGTGTCCATGTACCCCCATTGACTTTCCCCTGATTTTCCACCTCAGTCACCCACATCAGGAACTTGAACCATCCTAGACTACACTCAGTCACCCCAAATCCCATCAGCCATCAAGCCCATTTTACCTTCTATTTCTTCTTTTTTAATTTTTAAAATTGAGATATAATTGACATATAACATTGTATTCGTTTTAGGTATACAACATAAGGATTTGATATATGTATATGATGTATGTATATGTGTATTACAAAATGATTACTACAAGTTTAGTTAACATCACTACATATAGTTACAATTGTTTTCTTCTCATGATGAGATCTTTTCAGATCTACTCTCTTAGCAACTTTTAAATATAAAATAAAGTTTTGTCAACTACAGTCACCATGTTGTACATGACATCCCTAGGACTTATTTGTCTTAAAATTGGAAGTTTGTACCTTTGGATCCCTTTCACCCATTTTGTCCGCCCCCGACCCCTGCCTCTGGTAACCATCAATCTGTTCTCTGTATCTACGAGTTAGAGTTTTTTGGGTTCCACATATACGTGATATCATACAGTGTTTGACTTATTCACTTAGCACAATGCCTTCAAGGTCCCTCCTACCTTCTATTTCAACACATCCTCCCTCAGTTTCTTTGCCTCTATCTACTGTGTTCCTTGAGTCCCTTAGCACTTTTATAGCTGAACTACTATTATAGCTTCTACACTGACCTCCAATCTGATTGCAACTCCTTTCTCCACACTTTGCCAGAATGGTCTTTCTGAAGTCCACACCTCACCATAGATGTTCGTGGTTTAACACCTACCCACGGCCCCTCACTGTTCTCAGGATAAAACCCCACCTCCTTAGAATGGCCAAGACTCTTCTCGGCTTGTGCTCTGTGCACTGTTCCAAACTCATTTCCTTCCATGTCCTTGCACACTCACTTCTGTCATACCTGGTGCTTAGTGTTTTCCTCAACACCTCCCTAATTTTCCTGCTTCCAGGCCTCAGCCAGGCTAGTCCAACGCCCTGGAAAGATCTTCACCTGCCAACCTTACAAATCCAAGCTTCATATAGCTATTTCCCCCTTAGGAAGCCCTTCCTACCCTTTTCCTGGGTTTCTAAGTATATTCATTTTAATATTTAGCCTATTTAATAGTCTTTAATGTTACTGTTTTTTAATCTTGAAAATAGAAACTTTTAAAACTTTTTTTTTGCAGGGTCTTTAATATATTAGGTCCTAATATATAAAAAGGATCTGGGAATGTGTCTGTCTCTTTCTGGGGAGTACATAGACCAACTGTGTTTTATTCATAGGGTATCCCCACCATCTTACACGAATATTTGTTGATGTAAGGTTGCTTGTGGAATTATCTCTGACTCTCCTCTCACTTTCATAACCACATCTAATCCGACAAGTCCTGTGGGTTCCAGCTTTAAAATACATTCAGAATCCAACCACTTCTAACCCATTTGCTTCCTGGGCAACTAGAGCAACCTCTGCACTGGTCTCCCCTCCCTCCCTCTTCTTCACCCTTCTGTTCCCACACAGCAGCTGGGGTGATGCTTTGAAGACATCAATCAGCTCATGCCATTCCTCTGCTCAAAAGCTTCTGGCAGTTTCCCATGACTCTTAGCGTGAAATCCAAAGTCCAAAGCGTGGCTTTCAAGGTCTTCACGCTCTACGCTCACAATCTTCCCTGACGTCTTTCTCCTGCCTTTCTCTCCCGTATTCACCACTGTCCAGTCATCCTGGGCTGCCTGCTTTCACTCAGCTATGCTGAGCAGGCTTCTGCTTCAGAACTGTGCCCTTGATGCTCCTCCATCTGGAATGTTCTTCCCTCAGATATTTATAAGACGCCCTCTCTCACTTCAGTCGGGCCTCCAGGGTCACCTCCCCAGGGTGGCCTTCCCTGACCATCTTTTTAAAAATTGTACTGTCCTCACTCTCAATCTCCTTGCCTTGATTTATTTTCCTTATAGTTCTTAGTACTATCTGTTTTTATCTTTATATATAAACTGTGCATCTCTCCCACTAGAATCTAAGCTCCTTGGAGATAAGTCTTTATCTGTCTTGCTCTCTGTTGTGTCCCAGGACTTAGAACAATGCATGGCACATAGTAGGCCTTTGACAAAGACTTCATGAATATTTATTTCATGAATAAGACCAGTGAGTGGAAGACTTTGTGTCATGGGAGGCTGAAGATGGAAAGCACTGGCTCTGGATGGGATAAATCCCCTGTCATGGAGACCTTTCATTCACAGAAAAGCTGGGCAACAACTGTCTCATGGGCTTGCATACAGGAGATTTAGAGCAGCTGGGGGGCTGGAAGGGACGGTCTCTAGTACCCCTCAAGGCTTTGGCTGTATTCGGTTTCATGCACCAGCAAATGATCCTCAGGAAAGCCTGATGGGCACCCTTGAACTTGACTGAAGGAGCCGGGATGCCAAAGAAGTCACAGTTAAATGCTTTTTAACGTAAAATTTATTTTTTCAGTTTTTCAAGGAAATATATGATCATTCAGTAAATTCAGAAGGAAGGGGAAGGAAGAAAACGTATACACATAATCCCCCTGGAGATGATCACTGTTAATACTTTGGGGTATCTGCTTCTTGTTTTTTTTAATGTATTTTTTGCTGTTACTTTATATAGTTATTTATTTTGTATACTTATATATTAATTATCTATTGCTGAATAAGAAATCACACCAAAACTCAGTGCCATAAAACAGCAACAGTCATTTATAATCTGTGGGTCAGGAATTCAGGAGCAGCTCACCTGGGACTTCTGGCTGGGGTCGTTCATGTGGCTGCAGTTTGGCTGGGGCTGGGACGAGAGTCCTTTCAATGGCTTCTACATTCATGTGTCTGGTGCCTGGGCTTGAAGACTCAAGTAGCTGGGATTCCTCAGGCATCTTTCTCTCTTTGTGGTCTGGCCACATAGTCTTTCCAGCATGGGCTTGGGGGACAAGGTGGACATCTAGATGGCAGCTCAGGTTTCCAATGGTACTTGTCTCAAGAGAGAGAACCAGGCAAGCTTCTTTAATGAGCTAGTTTTGGAAGTCAATAGCATTTCTGTCACTTTTACGGGTAGAGGCAGTTACAAATTTCCACCAAGGGAGGAGGGTTAATGTAACATTGTGAAAAAAGTATCCATCCATCTATCATCTATCTGTCTATCCATCCATTCTCTCTCCCTGCCCCCCACCCCAGCTTTGGAAAATCCAATGCCTATAAGTTATAATCATAAAATGTTTCCTATATTTAGCAAATTTATTATAACATAAGCCTCCCCTCAAACTATAAACCCTTTTAAACATTTTAATTGCCAATAATATTTTGCTCTAATTAATTGTACGTGGTTTTGGACCTATATTTGGTTTCTAGTTTTTTTTTCCTACTATAAACAATCATGCAATGAACATATTTATTAATTATGAAACTTTTCCTTCTTTATCTCAACAATCGGGGATATGAAACTATTCTATAAAATTACTGGTTTAAAAAGTATGAACATAGGGCTTCCCTGGTGGCGCGGTGGTTGAGAGTCTGCCTGCCGATGCAGGCGACGCGGGTTCGAGCCCCGGTCCGGGAGTATCCCACATGCTGCGGAGCGGCTGGGCCCGTGAGCCATGGCCTCTGAGCCTGCGCGTCCGGAGCCTGTGCTCTGCAACGGGAGAGGCCACAACAGTGAGAGGCCCGCGTACCGCAAAAAAAAAAAAAAA
>NW_006789843.1:23283-27088 GCF_000442215.2 Lipotes vexillifer | reverse complement strand
TCTTCAGAAAGGGGAAAGGCCCAAACAGGGAGAGGCCCGCGTACCGCAAAAAAAAAAAAAAAAAGTATGAACATAAATTCTATGTTTCCCTCTTCTAAATAGGATAGAAATGTTTCTTTTAATATTCTCAGTACATATTACCAAATTGATTTCCCAAAGTGTTGTGCCGACCAATCTATATTCCTGCTACAATGTATGCAAGTGTCTGTTTCACCTAACCTTAGAAATTACCACTAAAATAAAATGGTTGCTGATTCGACAGGCCAAAAATGTATCTTTCATTACATTTCTTGAATTACTAGCAAGAAGGATCATGTTTGCCTCTGTCTGATAGCCTGCAACATTCAAACATTCTCTTCTTAAAAAACATTTTATAATTGAAAACATAAAGCATTCAGAAAAGAAGAGAGAATATTGTAGTGAACCTCCATGTACCCATCATCCAGCTTTATGACATCCAACCCATGGATGGATGGATTTCATCTATTACCTGCTTACTCTGCCTCCTACATTAGATTATTTTTAAGGAAATCCCAGACATCATATCATTTTCCTTATAAATATTTCAGAATGTACCTCTAAAAGATAGATATTTTTATAAAATATAACCATAAAACCATTATGACACCTAAAATATTATTATAATGTTAATACCAAAATATTCTTTAATGTTCAATATCCAGGCAATATTCAAGTTTCCCTGCTTGTCTCAGAATATTTTTTTAAAGTGGAATTTCCTTGATGTGTATCTTAAGCCTCTTTTAAACTTATAGATTTCTCCCCCTCTATCTCTTTTTTTTTTTTTTTTACGTTTTGCAATTTATTTTTTTTTAGAAAACAGGTCACTTGTCCTACAGAATTTCCCATATTCTGAATTTTTCTAATTGCATCCCTCTGCTGTTCAACATGTTGCTCTGTCCTATATATTTTCTGTAAATTAGTAATTAGATTGATAGAACTGGTCTGGTTCAGGTTTGAGTTTGGCAAACAGTAATTTACAGATGACATTGTACACTTCCATTAGGAGCCATGATGTCTAGTTCCCTCTTTTTGTGATGGTAGCTGCTGTTGATGACCATTGCCTGGAAACATTGTTTCCTAAAGGGCTTTGCAAAATAGTTATTTAAAAAATGTTTTCATCTCTTCTTGATTTATTATATGGAAAATATCCATATAATATCCATATCCATATAACACAGTTTTCTTCATCAACCATTTGGTTACCTCGAGGTATATAGGAAAGGCAGTTTAAATGCTTGATTCTTTCCCTTTATTTACCAAATTTCAGAATTATGAGTTGATGTATTAGTTTGCTAGGGCTGCCACACAAGTACCACAGACTGGGTGACTTAAAAAATAGAAACTAATTGGGGCTTCGCTCGTGGCGCAGTGGTTGAGAGTCCGCCTGCCGATGCGGGGGACAGGGATTCGTGCCCTGGTCTGGGAGGATCCCACATGCCGCGGAGCGGCTGGGCCCGTGAGCCATGGCCGCTGAGCCTGCGCGTCCGGAGCCTGTGCTCTGCAACGGGAGAGGCTGCAGCAGTGAGAGACCCACATACAGCAAAAAAAAAAAAAAAAGAAATTAATTTTCTCACAGTTCTGGAGGCTGGAAGTCTGATACCAAGGTGTTGGCAGAGTTGGTTTCTTCTAAGCCTCTCTCCTTGGCTTGTAGGTGGCTGTCTTCTTGCTGTGTCTTCACATGGTCATCCCTCTGTGTGTGTCTATGTCCTAATCTCGTCTTCTCATGAGGACAGCAGCCATATTGGATTAGGATCTACCCCAATGATGTTATTTAACCTTAATTACCTCTTTAAAGGTCCTGTCTCCAAAAATGGTCATGTTCTGAGATACTGTGTGTTAGGACTTCAACATATGAGACCCAGTTCAGCCCCTAACAGTTGATTCCCTATCATTCTCCAGAGGTGACCAGTGAGAATCCGCCCCCCTAGTATCATTATGAACTCATGGATTTTAACGTATTTGATATACTTTAATTAATTGTGGTTATTACTCTAATTGGTGCTTAAATTGTCCCATCTTTGACTAGTGGAAGACTCTTAAAGTTGACTCCTGAGTCCTTTAGACATAGCACAGTTGTCTTTGATAGATTTCTTGTGTTTTGGCATAACAAAATGTTCCAGGTTCATCTATATATGTCTTGCCTCAGACAAAGAATCAGCCATTTCTCTGAGTAGCCTTGCTCCTTTTCATGGGAAATGGAGATCAGGGCCCACAATATAGGTATAAGGGATGCTCAATACTACTGGGTTGGTTATTGAAATATTCATATTTTTACAAGTAAAATGCCAAAACATTGATGGGAGGCGATGGGATTATACAGTAACCACAAAACCCAAACTCCTAGAAGGATGGGAGACAATCCTTTACTCACAGCAGATCTGCTTCACCGATTCACACTTTCATTGCTGCCAATGTCATTTGGCTTTACAAGTATGAACTGAGTGATCCCTAAGGGCAGGGCACCTGCAATGTGCTGGGGACCCAAAGACGAGTAAGGCATGGTTCCTCTTGGCAATTTGTTTTCAAGCTAGTGGATGCACCCACATACCATTATTTTCTTTGGGTTGCTTCAATTATGTTCAGTTACTTCAATAATAGGTCTAACATTGATTGGGTGCTTCAAACCCTGGTTCTGTGAATTGCTAACGGGTTTAAATGAATTAATCCATAAAAAGCACTCAGCCCAGTGCCTGGCTTATGGTGAGGGCTCAGTAATGTCAGTGTTTGCTGGTTAACTGCCTGTTTGCACTCAGATTCCCCCCTGCCCTTCTCTTGCTCTGCTCTGTATTTCAGGGAACAACATTTTCTCAGCTCTTTGACCCTATAGCTCCCAGGGAGGTTCAGCCATGAAAGGTTTTGGTGGAAAACTGGAAGACAGGATTTGGGGAGAGGCCAGAGTATTTCTCCTCTTTCTATCTGCATCCTGTGGCATCTCCTCCATGGCTCCAACTCAGACCCTGCTGTGGTTTCAGCCTCCTACTGTCCCTCCAGACCTAACAGTGTCCCACTATTTCTAATGTCTGAGTTGCTTTATGGGCATCCGTTTGGTGTCTCAGCTCTGTTGTCTCCTGGATCACTTATTTCCTGTATTAAATTCCGGTTGACTGAAAGACCTAGAGTGGTTCATGTTTCCTTGCTGGAAGAGTTAGATGCTAATGTTAATATTAGTATCTCATTTAACTGTATAATCACTCTGTCAGGTGAATGCTATTATTATCCTCATTGTATAGGTGAGAAAACTGAGGCAGAGGGAGGTTAAGTCACTTTTCTCCAGTCAGATACTTAGTAAGTGGTGGAGCCAGTATATGAATCCAGAAGTATCTGTCTTCAGTCTGGTTTTTGACATGCATGATTAGGTAAGACAACCATCTTCCCTCTCACTGTGCTTTAAGAAACCTCTTCTTATGCTTTCTACCCAGTTCCTAACCTGAGGAGAGGCACCTCTTGGTATCTTGGGGTTATTTCTCTTCTGGGAGTTTTTCCAGGCCATTTTCTCATGAAGCTCCTCTCCCTGGAAATTCATGAATGAATAAAATGTCATGGTTCATTTCTGCATTGTTCTGTTTTAGTGACTTATTGATAATTTAGAAGGCTTTGCTGTCTAATGTACAGGCATATAACGGAAAGTTGATTAAGCACAGGGTTTGTGGTTACATCTATAAAACATGGAGTATCAGCCCTCAGAAGGAACGTAACTCCACATGGTAAGTGTTTCCCTCATGTACCTAGAATCAACTGACAATATCTTTTTCTAAAATGCCATCCATAATAGTCCCAGGAATGC
>NW_006789843.1:18956-23233 GCF_000442215.2 Lipotes vexillifer | reverse complement strand
AGGAATGCCTGTGTTATTCAAAAAGACACTCAAAATTTAGAACAGCTGCTTTTGAGTGGGATGAAAAGTGAGAGAAAGCTTTACAAAGTGGAAAATTACTATTGTTCCCTAGAGCCCAGTATGAGAAATGGAACATCAGATTAATCTCACACATGAAATAAAAAGTATTAAAAATCCCTATCGTCCCAGAAAGGCATTAAACATGGACACTGATGAAAGATTACTTTCTTTCAGAGAACTGGGGCTTTTTCCTTACAACTGATAGCATTGCTATAAGAAGGCATTTTACCACTTTAATCATGAATCTACTCTCGGATTTTGCCAGTTAGGAGGGGACTAAATTTGGGGTGAGCTGATCACTCAGGACTTTATGAGAGCCCATGTCACCTTGGCAAGTCTGGTTGAGCCCGTTGTGTAACAGGGCTACTGGGTTTGTGGATTCTGCCTTCCTAGGCTCCAGCCATGAAAATCATTTCTACCCAGCACCTTGGGTGATTTGAAGATTGGTTACATCCTCCCTAGTTTGGTGTTTCTACTGTAAACAATACTGGAATGAGAGTCTTTAATGAGGACTTTTGAAACAGGATCCAGTTACAATGGGATGCTAGAGAGGGTCAGGAGAAAGACACCCCATCCCGTACATCACACGCCCTGCTCCCTGCCCCAGGAAACTAGTGAATCCTTTCTTTATGGTCTTTTCCTGTTTCTCAATTCAAAGTATCCTCTGTTCACAATTATAATAAAGCTGATAGGACTCAAGGCCACATTTAGATAGTATATTTAGAGAAACCATTCTGCACTTTTAATTCTTTAGCATTTTCTTTTTCCTGACCGCTATTCATGGTTGCAAGACGCTGTAGCCAATTAATTTTCACTTTATCACTCACCTGATAATTCTGTTGGATCCTTTTCTGTGGTAATTCCAAAGGACTAAAGTCGGTTCAAGTCCACGATCAGTCTCATTAAATCCCAAACTCAGCAAATTAGAATCATGGGGCCAGGCGTGATGTGCAAGCCCCTGCTCGAATGAGGCATTAGAGGCTGGCTCACCGTGCTGACCTTTCAGAGTCTCTGCCATCTTATCAATAATGCAAACAGCAGCCCTCACAGCTTAGGGCAGGCACAGAACAGATAACTCCTAAGGATCAGAATACATCCCTACTGCTGTTCCAGAGGATAAATATGGAAAAGGGGGGCTAGCATGTATCAAGAGAGCAGGCTGCAGCCAGCACCTTGACCAAGGGCCCAGGCTGACCCTGACGGTAGCTAATTAGTGAGGAACAGCCTATTTGCACGTCACAGTATGACACCATCTCAATTTTTAGCACAAGGCAGAGAACTTTTCCAACTTATGACCGTCAAGCTCAGAAGAGAAGAATCTCCAGGCTTCCTGCTTCCAGTCCCATCACACCCAGTGAGCAGAGTTCTTGAGGCCACTATGGGGATAAGACTTTGCTGTAATAGTCAGTGATTGCTAATAAATGTAAATCTCCACCTTTCAAGAGACATTCAGAATGAACTAAAATCTTCTAGTCCCAATCCCAAACACCCAGGATATGGATTCTGATTTGTTCAGCATGAGTCACATATTCATAATTGGTCCAATCAACTTTGAGTAGGGTGACAGAAGCCTCATAGAACACACATGGCTGCCTGGGCCCATCCCTGTAGGATCCTTGTGAGCTGAGGAGAACATGCAAATAGTATATACTATGATTGTTTTGCAAGAATGGTCTGGATAGCAATTCCTGTTCTTAGAATAGAACACCACTGCTCTAACACTATATCTTCCTTCTTTAAATTCTCCACTTTCTGATTTAATTGTACTTTCAGAATTCAGAGCATCTACTGTTAGATGGACACAATGCTAAGGATTCCATATCCTAGTTTTTGAATTCTGCAACATGGCTGCACATTTTTCTAGGCTCAGTATTAGCTAGGTCCACCCACACAAGAGCCACATTAAATGAATAGCCAGACTGTAATGCTTAGGTGCCAAGATATGCCAGACATTTTCAATCTCTCATCCTTTGTTCTTGCTGTCTTCTCAGCCTGGAATAGTCTTAAATAATCCAGCTATTGAAATCCTATTCATTATCCCTCGAGGCACAATTCAAATCCCAATTTCTCTCTGAAGTCTCCCTTGATTCTCCCAAGTTTAGAGTTGGCAGCTTTAGCAAATAAAAATATAGGATACCCAGTTAAATTTGAGTTTCAGATCCACAATGAATAATTTATAAGTATTTCTCAACTATTTCATAGGACATACATACACTAAAATTTTATTTGCTGTTTATCTGAAAATAAACTTTAACTGGGTATCCTATATTTTTATCTGGTAACTCAACTTCAGTTGGATTTAGGTACAATCTCTTCTCACTTCCAACATTTAGCCTACACTCTTTTTTCACATTTATTGTATTCTGCTGTGGATTAGTTGATTGTTCCTGTTTCCTCCTTTCTCACTAAATTGTAAGGTACTTGAGGGCAATATTCTTCCTTGTTTTTTAAAGACTTTTTTAGAAAGGCAGTTTTAGGTTTACGATAAAATCAAGAGGAATGTACAGAGGTTACCCATATAACCCCCTCCTCCCCTCCGTGCATAGTTTCTGCAATGTCAACGTCACTCATCAGATTGGTACTTCTTTTTTTTTTTTTTTTTTTACCAAGAATGAACCTACATTGACACATCATAATCACCCAAAGTCTATAGTTTACCTTAGAGCTCACTATTGGTGTTGTATACTCTATGACTTTGGACAAACGTATGATGACAATTATCCATCATCATAATATCACAGAGTATTTTTACTTGCCCTAAAAATCCTCTGTGCTCCGCCTGTTTATCACTACCCTCCCAGAACCACTGATCTTTTAATCATTTCCGTAGTTTTGTCTTCTCCAGAATGCCGTATAGTTGGAATCATGCCGTATAGTTGGAATCATGCTGTATAGTTGGAATCATACCGTATGTAGCCTTCTCTGATTGGTTATTTTACTTAGTTGTTAATATGCGTTTAAATTTCCTCTATGTCTTTTCATGGCTTGATAGCTCATTTGTTTTTAGTGCTAAATAATATATTCTGTTGTCTGGATGTACCACAGTATATTTATCCATTTACCCACTGAAGGACATTTTGGTTGCTCCCAAGTTTTGGCCAGAACTTAGGCACAGAGCCACATCTTGCTGCAAGAGAAGCTGGGGAATGTCATCTTGTGGTTGTCCACATGCCCAGCTAAAGCTCAAGGGTTCTTTACAGGAGGGAAGAAGTGGAGAATGGGTTTGGGGCGCATCCAGCAGTCTCTGTGATAAGCATCAGAGTAAAGGAGGCAGAGGAGCTGTTAAGAGTATGAGACTATGAATTCAGGGAAATGGAGAGTCAGAGGGGTGAGAATATAGAGAAAATAAGGGAAGTCACAGGTGAATGGCTTAGTCAAAGGCTGCGCTGGATTTTCACATCTCCCTGAGCTCCCTGGAATCTACTGTGAAGGTGGGTGTAGTGGACGTTTGCCATTCTTTATGGCCACCCAATACCTTGAACATCCTTTCTATGCTTGAGAAATTCTATACTTAATGAGTGAACTTCCCCACCTTCATCCTAGGTAGAAGCCAGAAACTTGCTTTTGCAGCCTCCTTGTTAGCCAGTATACAGTCAATGGGATGCACCTGCTCTAAATAGTAAACTGGAAACTAGTGAAGCAGAAAAGCAGTTTCTGGGTAGAATCCATTCTGATGAGAATGCTGGCAAACACCTCCGTTTTACAAGAGGCAGTAGGGACAGAGGTTCCAGGAGTAGCATCTAGGGCCCAGCATTGGTGCTGTAAACTGAAGAGGATGTGCCCATGGGTGGCAGCAGTGGGAGTATGATAGACTGGAAAACTGTCTCCACTCTTCACTGTCTCCCTATCATAGAATCCGTGCCTTTGGGCCAGTAACTTGCAGTGCCTCCCATGACAGTAGACAAAGTCTACATTCCAGACCCATTCACCTTGAGCTGGGCTATATGACTTATTTTGAGCCATGGAAAGTAGATGGGAGGGATGGTGTCTTAATTCTATCTAGGCTGAGGGTTTTATTTTTATTTATTTATTTATTTATTTATTTTTATTTTTTTTAACATCTTTATTGGGGTATAATTGCTTTACAATGGTGTGTTAGTTTCTGCTTTATAACAGAGTGAATCAGTTATACATATACATATGTTCCCATATCTCTTCCCTCTTGCGTCTCCCTCCCTCCCACCCTCCCTATCCCACCCCTCCAGGCAGTCACAAAG
>NW_006789843.1:0-11802 GCF_000442215.2 Lipotes vexillifer | reverse complement strand
AAAGAGTGGGCTGAGGGTTTTAGAAGCATGGTGAGTTTCCATTAGCCCACTGGAGCCTCCACCCTCACCATGAGAAAAGCATGCTCCATGTAGCCGTTGTCCCTTCAGCCTGGGTCCTAGGATGAAGATACCTGAAACAAACCTGAACCTGACCTGAAATCTGGACCCAAATCCCAACTAAGCTCAGCTGAGCCCAGCCAAGATGAGCCAAACCACAACTGATCCACTGAAGATAAAATAAAATGCTTGTTGTTGAGATTGGAGAATAATTTGTTATGTTGCATTATCATAGGAGAAACCTGACTAATACAATGTTCCTACTGGAATGTGTCCAAAGTATGATTTGGACAGGGCTGATATCCAGCGATTATGTTCCAGAACAGCTGTAGAGGTTATATACCATGTTCCACTATTCTGATTAGTTGAAGCCTATGTCAGATAGTTGTCAAATATTTGACAATCATCCCTAGGTTCAGTTGTCCCTGGCTATGTGGCTTCTAAGCCTGGTTCTTTAGCCTTTCTGGACTTCTGTGATGTACCTAATATCCTTGAAGAAATTAAGTTTTCTGCTTAATGAAAGGAGTAAGCATGTGTTGATTTGCAACTTAAAACCTTGACTAAAAGAGATGAGAGTGCCAAGGTCGAGGCCATTGAGAGGGTCTCTCATGTCCCCCAGTGACCACAAAACATTTCCAAATTTGTTTCATGAAAGCATTTCAGCACTTTCTATCTTTGGACTTTGGGTAAAAATGTCAACAACCTAAGAACTATGATTCCACATTTTGCAAACTTGGCACCAGTACTCAAGACTCTTCTCTTTGGTGCCCCTGGGACAGATTTCCAGTTCAGTGGAAAGAAGACTTGGCCATGACCCAAGAGACCTAGGCTCCAATCCCAGTTGTGCTAGCAAAATCTGTGTGACCTTGAGAAAGTGACTTTACTTCTTTGGGTCATAGTTTCCCTGGATGCAGAATCCCAGGACATGAACATCTGCTTTCCTTTTTATGATGGTGGCCAGAAAAAAGAAATGATGGGACTATGTCATGGAAAGTCACAAGATCTAAATATATGCAAAGTATATGGCATGCCTCTCTGTTTAATATGAAGTCCGGCACTAATTATGTACAAATGTATGTATAAGCATACATAAATAACAGTCTGGAAGGAAATGTGCCAATATGCTATTTATGGTTTCCTCAGGGCTCTGAGATTATGGGTGATGTAAATATTCTTTCTTAAATGCTCCTGAATTTTCCACATTTTCTATAAGGAGCATTTATTACTTTTGTAATGAGGAGATTATTTTTTAAAAGAAAAGGAAGGCACTAATATACTATCTTAATGTAGGGCATTTATTATAAGTTCTCTTGAAAGCGCTTTGACTCAAAGTGGGACCTCTTTTCAAGTAAAAGTAAACATAAGGAAAGACAGGGGAAATGGAAAGAGGGAGCAAGAAATGGTAGCAGGGAGGGGTCCCCATTTCAGTCAGGGGACTGGCCCCTTGCAGGAAGGGAGATGAGGAGAGGGAATAAGGATCCCCCTTGTAAGTCCAGGGACCCCCCCCCCACCCCTTAATGTGGCACTTTGAGTCGTGGAATCATTCATTAGCAGTTAAGCCACGACCACCAAATGTACAGGAAGTCGAGCAGAAACCTGACCGCCCAGCATTAAGCTATAGTGACTGTTATTCCTGTCCCCCAGCACAGGGCCATAAAGGACCTGGTTACACACATCCTCAGGAAATCCTCAGGAAATCATCTGGGCACATGACCCCGGTGAAGAGGGGCCAAAAACTTTCTCTTGGTCTTGGGTTTTTCGAGATGCCTGCAGCAGCCAACTTCCAAAAAGCTTTCCCATTGTAAATGCAATGGAGATGATGGGAACTGAGGCTACAGTCTGAGAGTGGGCAGAGGCTGTAGAGTCTGGTTGCCACCTGACCCTTCCTTTTTCATCCCAACAAGACAACTCTGGCCCTACCAAAAAAAAAAAAAAAATGAGAGAGGAAAATCAGTTATGGTCATATTGCTTCTAAGCCTAAGGACAGCCCTCTCCTCTCCCCTCCCTCAATGCACGCTTCCTGAAAAGTTCAGATTCATTCCACAAACCTTTATGGAGCACATCCCGTGTTCCAGGCACAGGGCAAGGCTAGGAGTACAAGGGGTGTGTCAAGATTACGGTCTGGTGAGAGAGATAAACAGACACACAGGTTTCAATACCAACTGGTGGGTTCTCTAAGAAAGAGTTAGTAATGATAATTGCTAATATTTAGTGAGGGTTCAGTGTATACCAGGTATGTGCTGGGTTCTTCACATGGGTTATCTCATTTAAGCTTCACACCAATACATGAAATAGGTACTATCATCGACCCCATTTTACAGATGAGAAAACCACAGCTTGGGGAGTTTCAGTAACTGGCTGAGGTCACACAGTTTACTAGTAGAGGAGGAGATGTGTGAATCTAACTCAGCTGCCTCCAAGCCCACTTGCCTAATCCCTCTGCTCTACAACACAGAGAGGGAAGACAGAGGAAGAGCAGTCCAATTGGCCTGGGGAAGGTGAGAGAAAGCTTCATGGAGGAGGCGACTCTTGAGCTGGGTCTTGAAGGATGAGCAGGAGTTTGCTTGAGGACAAGGAGGCAAGAAGGACATGCCAGGCAGGGGAGCAGAATATTGAGGCAAGGAGTGGAGAAGCAACTTGGCTTCTTCTGGAAATACCAAATATTCTGGTACAGCTGGAAGGTAGGGGACCAGCAAAGGTAGGCTGTGTAGATGAGGACCTTGCTGAGACCCTTGGCTCAGCAACTCCTTGCACCTGGTGGCTTCTCCTTGGAATCCTCACCAATATGTGGCGATGCCAACAGGCAGGGTGTGAGCCAGCAGTGGCCCGTAGGGTCTGGCGCTCCCAGCTCAGTTGGGGCTCCTTTCCAAGGAGCTAAACTGGGTGTTTTCCAAGATGTTCCCTGGTGAAACTGAAAGCAGCCTGTCTGAGTGCCAGATACAGCAGCGGTATTGGAATGTGAGAGGGAAAGTTCTGGCAAGGAAAGGCAGGAGAAATCTTTCACCTGACTGCAGGCTTTGCCTACAGAATGGTGGACTGGAAGCCCAGCTCCTCCATTTACCTACTCTGTGACCTTGAGCACATCACTTAGCTGCTCTGCCCCTCGCTGTGGGTACCATCACACCGATTTCTTAGGCCATTTGTGAAGATTAAATGAAGCAATTCATATCAAGTACTTAGCCTAATGCCTTGCACAGAATAAACACTCAGTTTATAGTGGTCTTTATTATAAGCAGTCATGGTTACTCATTCAACATTCATTCGGCAAAGATTTATTGAGTGTTTTCTCAGGCCTGCACTGGATTATGGCCATGAACAAGGAACACTAAGTCCTTGTCTTCCTGGAGCTTATGTTCTAGGGAGGGAGACAGACAATAAGCAATTAATATGTGTAATAATTTCAGATAGTGATGAGTGCTATGCAGATAGTAAAAGGATAAAGAGTGAAACGTGTATGTGTGTGTGCACATGTGAGCTTTAGATACGATAATCAGCTAAGGTCTCCTTGAGGAGGTGACATCTGAGCAAAGACCTGAATCAAAGGAGTTTATCTCATGAAAATGTAGAGCAAAAATGATGCAGGCAGAGGACACAGCAAATATAAAGGCCCAGAGGCAGATAAGAACTTAACATATTCAAAGAATTACAAGAAAGCCAGTGGCCTGGTAGGGGGGAGAGTGATAGGAAATGAGGGGGTAATGGTAAAAGTAATAATAACAATAACAACAATGATACTAATTTTATGGAACATTTGCTCAGGGTTAGATGATTCATACTCATCTTCACAACTGCTCTGTGAGGATGGGGCTATTAGAGTTCCTTTTTTTTTTTTTTTTTTTTTTTTGTGGTTTTGTGCTCTTGTTTCCACATGCAGGCTTTCTCCCCTGCATCGGCAGGTGGACTCTCAACCCCTGTGCCACCAGGGAAGCCCTAGAGTTCCCATTTTTAAATTGGGAAATTAAGGTTCATCAAAGCAAAGAAACTTGCCCAAGGTCACACAGCCCACATAGGACTGCAGAGCCAGGATTTGAGCCCAAAAGATGGCTCCAGAACCCATTCACAATCACTGCCCTATTCTACCTCCACTGGGAAGGCACTCAACTATGTATCCAGACCTGTGTGTAGCAGAGGGATGTGCAAGTGTGTGTGTGTGTGTGTGTGTGTGCGCGCGCGCATGCGCGCATGTGAGTGTGTGTGTGCATGCACGTGGGATCAGAGGAGGAGGAGTAAAGTGAGAATTACAGATGTGTCTGAGCTCTGAGTTGTGGAGGCGAGACTAACATGCCAGCCAGCATAGTGACTAATTCAAGACAAAATACTATTAGGTGACAAGTTTCCCCTAGTACCTTAGGAACTCTCTAGAGAAGGGGGAATTGACGAAGGGAGCAGAGGGAAGCAGTACAGTTTGCTGATAAAAAGAAAGGACTCCAGACTCGATGCATAGGGCTCAAATCTCAGCTGCGCCACCTGTCAGCTTAACCTCTCTGTACCAGTTTCCTCATCTGTAATTTGGGAATAATAACAATATTGTGAGGATTAAGTGAATTAATCTACATGAAGTACTTAACATAGTGCCGAACAGCGAGTGTTTGCCATTAAGATTTTTTTTTTTTTTTTTGCTATTTGGTTCTAGATTTTTAAAAATCACTTCACCAATAAAACATACATTTTCATTAATAACCTCTTTACTTATAATTTATTAATTTATTTCTACTACCTCTCAGTGCTGCAGTTTCAATACAGATGATCCATCCCCCCTCCCCACCACCTGACACCTTGGTGTTTCAATTCCTTGAACTTCTTTCCTCTGACAACCTTCCCCTTCACCCTCTGTCAGTCACTCTCATAGCCACATTCTGTAACTGCACTCCATCCCTAATCTTGATTTCTGTGTCTACTCTCTAACACTATGGTCTTTCTCTAAATTTCCCCAATGCCAACAACACTTTGTCCACACTGGGACCTCCAGTTTATTGATCCTACCATGTCACTACCCATGGCCAACCATTATAGTACTATAGTATGTCATGTAGTATATAAATACCATATGTATAGTATATACACACATATATGCTATATATTACATACTATTACATGTACTACCACCCTTATAGTATATACTATATACAGCATATACTTATAGTATAGTACATATATATAGCATATATAGTATAGTATATACTATATACAGTATATACTTATAGTATATATACTATATATAGCATATATAGTATAGTATATACTGTATACAGTATAGTATCAACTCCCTTGTCCCCTTTAGCTCTGTCATCCTTTCTGGGCAAAATGAAACCCTGGTTAAATCCAGCACCACTGACTCCATGTCCAAACCCACACAGCTAAATGTGGCTGGAGAGAATTCACACAGACTTCTTGCTGGTTTCACTTTAAATTCATGACCACAAACTTCACATGATATTTCTCTAGTGAATTCATTCTCTCACCATGTAGATGAACTTTGGCTTCGATTTAAAGCCAGTCCCTCCTCCTGTACACAAAATCTCATCCCCTGTATTGAAGGGCATCATTTCAGCAGTTCTCTCCTTTCTCTCCTGGATTTTTCCCTCCACAAGATCATTTACAACAGCATACAAACCTGTTTTCTTTCTCTCTTCTTAATAAACCTTTATCTAGCCCCACTATATTAGGTATCTATTGCTACTTACCAAATTATACCCCAAAATTCACAGCTTAAGACAATAAACACTTATTATTTCACAGTTATTTTGGGTCAGGAATCCAGGTTTGGCTTAGTTGGATGTCTCTGGCTCAAGGTCTCCCTCAGGGCTGCAATCAAGATGTCCACAGGGCTACAGTCATCTCAAGGCTCGAAAGGGGATGATCCGCTTCCAAGCACACACACTTGGCTGTTAGCAGGCCTCGGGTGCTTCTTGGCTGTTGGCTGGACCCATTAGTTTCTTGCCATGTGGGCCTCTCCATAGGGCAGCTCACAATATGGCAGTTTGCTTCCCTCAGATTCAGCAGACCAAGAGTGTGCCCAAGCCTTTTATAACCTAACGTTGGAGGTGACAGCCTGTTATTTCTGCCTTATTCTATTTGTTAGAAGCAAGTCAGTAAGTCAGCCTGGGAAAAATTGTGCACTGGGAATGTAAAATGGTACAGCCATTGTGGAAAACAGAATGGTGGTTCCTCACAAAATTAAAAAATAGAATGACCATATGATCCAGCAATTCCACTTCTGGTTATATACACAAAAGAATTGAAAGCAGGGACTCAAATACTATCTATAAACCCATGTTCAAACAGCATTATTCACAATAGCTAAAAGGTACAAACAACCCAAATGCCCATTAATAAATGAACAGATAAACAAAATGTGGTATGTGCATACAACTGAAAATTTTTCAGCTTTAAGAAGGAATTAAATTCTAATATATGTTACAACATGTATGAACCTTGAAGATGTTATGCCAAGTGAAATGTTATGCCAAGTGAAATGAGGAATCTGGAATAGTCAAATTCATAAAGACAGAAAGAAAGTAGAACAGTGGTTACCAGGGGCTGGGGGAGAGGTGGGGAATGGTGAGTTAGTGTTTAATGGGTACAGAGTTTCAGTTTGGGATGATGAGAAAGTTCTAGAGATGGATAGTGTTGATGGTTGCACAACAATGTGAATATACGTAATGCCACTCAACTGTACACTTAAAATCGCTAAAATGGTAAATTTTATGTTAAGTATATTTTACCACATCTTTTTAACTGGTAGGGGAAAAAAGTCAGCCCACACTCAAGGGAGGGAATGAATATGTGAACACAAGGTCATGAACACCAGAGAGCAGCTCTAGTTGGTGGGTGGTAAATGTTGGGGTTTACGTTGGTGGTAAATGTATACCCCCATCTGTTTCATCTGGTTTGGATGCCCCCAACTAGATGAAAGTTGATTCTTGGTGGGAGAGAGAAACATCTTACTTATTTTTTATGTAAATATAAAGCACAGACACATACATAGTACCTAGCCAGATGGACAGTATATCTGTATTATTGACATTTCATGAGAAAGCTATTAGAAAAAAATGTTTTCAAATGCTCCTTTGGGGAGGACCATAATAACACTGGGTTAAGGCAGAAAGCTGGCCTCTTCCGGCCACAGTTTTGTGAGGTGGGGTTGTGGGAACCCAAAATCAATGATGAGAATCCCTTATATTGATCTTACTCCATAGAATTTACCAAGGGCTCTTGAGTATGGCAGGTGTTCTTAACTCTAGATCTGTGGACTTTTAAGTGACAGTGGATGGGCTTTAGGTGGATAAATCTGTGACTTTCCTGAACTGTAGGCACAGTCTAGGTACCCCTGTATGAGGAGCAGTGAAGCATCGTCATTAAATCACTGAGTTTGAGTCAGATGACCTGGGTTCAAATTCTGGCCTTGCTGCTTACCGTGTGACTTGGACATGTTACTTAAACTCTGAGTTAGTAACAAATCATAGGTTTGCTGTGATGATTAAATAAATGAAGCTGCTAGAACATAGTTAAGTATTTAGCAAATGTTAGCTATTATGTCCACACATGCTAATATTTCTGGGAAGAGAGTATACAGATTTCAGAAATTCTGAAAGGGATCCATGACTTCCAAAAGGTTAAGAATCTTGGAAATGCAAGAGTTATTCTCATCAGAAACCCACAAGGTAATATACAATCCTCACCCTGCTTGTCCATAACCAAAGAACCACCATGTTCTGTCCATTCAACTACTATATCATCCACTACCTTAGCTCAGTCACTCACCATCTCACTCCTGGACAATTTCAACAGCCACTTCCCCCAATCCCTCACTCCTACCACTTCATCCCTTCATCTCCCATCTTGCCCTCTTTCAATCATCTGGAATTGTTATTAGTTTATTGGTTGGGTTTTTTAAATCTTTCAAGTCCTAGCCAATCTCTCCCCTCCTGAAAATTCTTTGGTGGCTCACCATGACTTTTAGAATAAAGGCCCAACTCCTTTGCATGACATAGTCATGACCTGGCCCCATCCACCCCTCCTGGCTCATGGTGGCCACTCCCGGCTTCCTACACTATGCTGGAGCTGTCCTGAGCCTACTCCTCTCCACCCTTCATGCCTTTGCAGATGCTCTTCTCTGTCTAGAATGCCCTTATCTCTCTAGAAGCAGGTCTCAAGCTCAAAGCATTGCCTGATATAGTCCGCCAGACAGACTTTTGTGCTTTCTCTATACTCCTGTTGAATTTTTGTTTTTTTGCGGTATGCGGGCTTCTCACTATTGTGGCCTCTCCCGTTGTGGAGCACAGGCTCCGGACGCGCAGGCTCAGCAGCCATGGCCCACGGGCCCAGCCGCTCCGCGGCATGTGGGATCTTCCCAGACCAGGACACGAACCCGTGTCCCCTGCATCGGCAGGCGGACTCTCAACCACTGCGCCACCAGGGAAGCACTCCCATTGAATTTTAAAACAATTTTTCCACTGTTTTTTAGTCTTTTTATTTATTTTTTTGTCTCCCAAAAAGACAGGGATCAAATAGTTTCATCTTTCAGCCTCAGTGCCAAGTTCAGTGTCTAGCACTTAATATATGCTCAATAAATACATGAATAAATGAATAAATGAATAAAGTTTAATAACTTGCCCAGGCTCATATGTTAGTAAGTGGAACAGCTGAATCTAGAATTCAGTAAATTCAGACTCTTTTGGATCATAAGGGACAGCAAAACCCCAAGTCAGCGTAGCTTAATTGAAAAGAGCAATAGGCCCCAAACTGTGGGTTTCAGTCCAGGTGCAGCTGGGCCCTGGGGGTCCAATGACAGCATCAGCATTCTGTGCCTCCCTCTCCACCTCTCAACTCTGTTTTCTTCTCAGCTCTTCAGTCTTCCATAGGCTCTGCCCACTGTTGATGGCCTCTATCAGCAACAGGCGTAGTTCATCCTTAGAGCTCCATGACTCTAGAAGAAACAAAGCAACTCTCCCTGCTGGCCACCACAGACTGAATTACAGATCTTCCTTGACTTACAGTGGGGTTACATCCTGATAAACCCATCGTAAGTTGAAAACATTGTTAGGTCAAAAATGCATTTAATACACCTCACCTACCGAACATCATGGCTTGGCCTAGCCCACCTTAAACCTTAAATGTGCCAGAACACTTACATTAGCCTACAGTTGGGCAAAATCATCCGACACAAAGCCTATTCTATAATAAAATGTTGACTATCTCATGTAATCTATTGAATATGGTACTGAACGTGAAAAACAGAATGGTTGTCTGGATACAGAATGGTTGTAAGTGTGTCTGGTTGTTTACCATCATGATCACATGCTGACTCGGAGCTGCATGAGAGTACTGGGCCGCATATCCCTGGCCCAGGAAAAGATCAAATTCAAAATGTGAAGTTCGGTTTCTACTGAATGTGTGTTGCTTTAGCATCATCATAAAGTTGAGAAGTCGTAAGTCCAATCACCATAAGTCAGGGATTGTATGCACTTGGAGGGGCTCTCCTTGGGTCTTGTGTCCCCCCACCCCACCCCATTACAGTGAATCACTGTAAGAAGGAGCTGGGGTTGGCCAAGCCTGAATCACAAGTCCATCCTTGTGGCCTCTGTCTGATGAGGTGTTCTGTGTAGAGGATATGGGTGGTTATATAGGGGCAATATTGAGCCTCATCTTGATCCCCGCTGCCCTGCGGGGATCTCTTGGCACCCTTGGACAGCCCACGTCTCCTACTCTTTCCTCTAACCCCTGCTGCCTGACAGGGTGCTTGGGAGTCTTTGACTTCCTCTTTTACACTCTCAGATGGCTGCAGGAAACTGGGCTGGGGTAGAGGATGCTCCATTCTCTTCCTGTGCTCATTATCCACGGCTCCTTCTCTCTCAGCCATCACGGGCTACTCCAACAAGCCTCTTGCCTTCAGAGATCTCCAGGCAAGAAGCCCTTGGGTGCATGCCAGCCCCCCCCCCCCACCACCGAGAGCGTCAACTAAATACACACTCTGCCTTATGCAGACCGTAAAAGGGCACTCCATCTGAGTGGACAAATTACCGAAAAGTTTCCCTTTCCAATTGCTCCTCAGCCCCTATTCATTCCTTCAGCCAGGCATCCTAATGCAGGGCAAAAATGCACAATCCTATACTGCAGCCTTCCCAAATTTGGGGGGACACACACCAAGTTCTCCCAAGAATTCCCTCACCCCTAATGGCAGCCCACAGTTTGCCTACTGACTGCAGTACCTCAAGCATCCAGAGAGGGAGCCAGTCTCTACTTCTTGCATGCACCCCCTGCTCAGTGATTTTCTTGATGTTTTACCTTCTCTCAATTTGCTAGGACACTGGTTCTTATAGTGTGGTCTGTGGACCCCTGGCGGTCTTCAGGTCCCTTTCAAGGGGTCCACAAGGTCAAAATTATTTTAATAATAAAATATTATTGCCTTTTCACTGTGTTGACATTTGCACTAATAGTACAAAAATAATTGGTGTGTAAAACTGCTGGTCCCTTAGCATGAAGTAAGGCAGTGGCACCTGAATGTTCTAGTTGTCATTGGATTCTTCACCACCACGCATGGAGCAGTAGAAAAAATTCCAGTGTCACTTAAGGATGTCTTGATGAAGCAGTAAAAATGATTAAGTTTAATCTCAGCCCTTGAGTATGTCTTTATAATAATATTTTGTGTGGCAGAATGGGAAGTACATGAAAAGCATTTCTGCTACATGCTGAAGTATGATGGTTGTCTTAAGAAATGAACACTTTTGCAACTGGGTTGTGGCCTGAACTAGCCTCTTCTTCCATAAACTATTGTTATCCCGACTTGGGTAGTTGGCAGTTATTTTCCTGAAAATGTACAAAGAGACCTTGTCAGTTCCAGAAAAAATAGCTGACAGTATTTGTCATCAGTGATTAAAGTTGAGTTTTCAAGCAGTAATTGGAATTTTTCAAAAACTTGCATCTGAAACCATGAACTTGATAGCTTCCTTTACTTAGAAGACTTTTCTGATGTCACTGCTAGTGATGATAATGAATGTGATTTTTTAAATAGTAGATGTAATGTTTTTATTTGAAAGATCTACATAACTCAGTGAACTAATATTTTCAACTGACCAATCAATGAATGATGTTCCAAAAAATTGGTAAAAGCTCCATTCCTGGTAGAAGATAGACCAATGGATTAAAACAATTTTTTTAATTGAGATATAATGACATATAACATTATATTAGTTTCAGATGTATAACACAATGATTTGATATATGTATTTATTGCAAAATGGTCATCACAGTATGCCTAGTTAACATCCATTACCACATGTAGTTTCAAAATTCTTTTGAATTTTGAAGATTACTCTGTTAGTGACTTTCAAATATATATTTGCTAAATGACTACCATGATGTTTAGTTAACATCCATACCACACATAGTTACAACTTTTTTCTTGTGATGAGAACTTTTAAGATCCTTTCTCTTAGCAACTTTCAGATATACAATACAGTATTGTTAACTATAGTCACCATGCTGTACATTTACATCCCCAGGACTTATTTGTCTTAAAACTGGAAATTATCTTTTGGCCAACTTACCCATTTCACTCAGTGGGTTTTTTTTTTTCCCTTTATTTATTTATTTATTTATTTATTTTTAACAACTTTATTGGAGTATAATTGCTTTACAATGATATGTTAGTTTCAGCTCCACAACAAAATGAATCAGTTATATATATATACATATGTTCCCATATCTCTTCCCTATTGCATCTCCCTCCCTCCCACCCTCCCT
>NW_006789842.1:0-314 GCF_000442215.2 Lipotes vexillifer | reverse complement strand
CTGAAGAGATAAGATACCAGCCTTTCATTTCTGGAACACACCCAATACACAATGGCAGAACTGCCTCTGCAGTCAACACTCTTATTTTTGATAGTACTCGTAATGGTACCACCTCTTCTCCCATTTTATGCCTCTCTTTATGTCTTTTCTTGTGCTTTCTTTTTGCTTTCAAGGGGGATCCATCTTTTATATCTCCAGTATCCTTTTCCTCTTTAGTAGAGACTTCTTATAGTTTCGCTTCTGCCTCTCTTCAGGCGCGGCCCAGGGATCGCCATCTGAGGCTCCTCCAGGAACCAGTGCAGCGCGCGGCGGGA
>NW_006789841.1:0-2060 GCF_000442215.2 Lipotes vexillifer | reverse complement strand
CAAAAAAAAAAAAAAAAAAAAAAAAATCACATATATACCGACCTTCCCCACTACCTCTCCAGAGCAGTTTCTCAGAGCTATCTGATATGCTATCTCCCAGGCCGTAGTCCTCATTTTGCCCCAAATAAAACAAAACTCTCACGTTGTGCATGTTTTTTTCGGTCTACAGTTTATCCACATAGGATAAAATAAAATTAGATCCCTACTTCAGACCATATTCAGAAGTCAATTTCACATAGATTACAGACCTAACTGTAAAATGCAAAACTGTAATACTCTTAAAAGAGATTAGGAGAAAATATTTTTATGGCCACCAGGTAGTTTAAAAATTCTTAAACAAGATAAAAATTCTTAAAGCCCAAGCCCAGTGGACAAGGTTGATAAACTGACCACAAGCAAAATTGCGTTCACTTATTCAATCATTCAGCCAGTGTTCATGGAGAGTGCCTGTTCTGTGCCGGGCACTCTTCCAGGTGCTGAGGACAGAGCAGTGAACAAAACCAAGCCCCTGCCCTCGTGGAGCTGACCTTCTAGAGAAAGGGGAAGTATCTGCTAGGAAGCACGAATTCCCTGATGGCAAAGTGAACCCTAGCCACAGCGATGCAAGTGTTGAACCCTAACCCGCAGGACTACCGGAGAATTAAGATTAAAATTTTCTATTCAACAAAAGGTGCTGTAAACAAAGTTGAAAGACAAGCCAGTGACTAGAAGATATTTATTACATATGTAACTAACAACAGATTAGTCTGCAGAGTTTTTTAGTCTCAAGAATGGTTTATGGGGGACTTCCCTGGTGGTCCAGGGGCTAAGACTCCACGCTCCCAATGCAGGGGGCCTGGGTTTGATCCCTGGTCAGAGAACTAGATCCCACATGCCACAACTAAAGATCCTGCACACCACAACTAAAAAGATCCCGTATGCCGCAACGAAGATCCTGCACCCGGCAATGAAGATCCTGCGTGCAGGAACTAAGACCTGGTACAGCCAAATAAATTAATTAATTACATAAATATTTTTTTTTAAAAAAGAGTTAAAAGCTATTAAAAAAAAAAGAATTGCTTATGAAGAACTCCTACAAATCAATAAGAAAAAGATGAAGAACCTCAGTAGAAAAACAGTCCAGAGATACAAACAGATAATATATAGAAGAGAAAACCCTAACAGTTAATAAACATTTGGGCATATCTTCATGGCCAGACTCACTGGTATCAAGGAAATGCCAGTTAAATTGAGATACCACTTCACAGTTATCAAACTGGCAAAAATTTTAAAGTGAGATAATACACGTATTGGTGAGAATGTGGGGCAGTGGGAACTCTCATAAACTGCTAGTGGTAGTGTAAATTGGTATAATCACTTTGAAGCAATTTGGGCACATCTTAAAAAGTTCAAGAAGTGTGCCTGGTTATAAGGAGACATGCAGTATTATTTGTACTAGCTACCAGTGGAACCCTCTGCCCGTCCCTATGCAGGAGAAAGGACAAAGTGTGTTATCTCCATTCTGTGGAAACCTATACAGCAGCTCAAATGAATGCAGGGAGATATATATGCATCAGCACTGATAAATCTCAAAATGTCAAGTTACCAAATGATGCATAGAGTCTGAGAACAAGCAAAACAAAGTTATACAACATTTTAACAATGTAGACATTTGTGTGAGTTAATATAGTATGGAAACATGGGAGGGATGCCAAGCCCAATTTTAAATGAATGAATGCTAAGCCCTCAAGCCCCAGTGACGATCTCTGAGGAGGAAGGTAGAGGAAGGGGATGAGGGAGGATGTCCAGGTGTCCAGGTGTTTTAATCAATATGTGTAATATTTTACAAAGCTTTTAAACATTGAAGCAAGGGTTGGCAAAATGTGAAGTTTTGATGAAGTTAGCTAGTGGGTATACAAATGTTTGTTATGTTAGTCTGTGTAATTTTTCTGACGTTTTAAATATTTTGTTTAAAGTGAAAAGGGGACTTCCCTGGTGGTGCAGTGGTTAAGAATCCTCCTGCCAATGCAGGGGACACAGGCTCGAGCCCTGGTCCGGGAAGATCCCACATGCCGCGGAGC
>NW_006789840.1:0-1783 GCF_000442215.2 Lipotes vexillifer | reverse complement strand
AAAAAAAAAAAAAAAATCTAACTTAAAGGTTGGTAGCTTTTTTCTGTAAAGGGCCATATACTAAGTATTTGGGGCTTTGTGGGCCATATGGTCTTTGTTGCAACTACTCTGCCGTTGTAGGGTGAAAGTAGCTGTAGACAATATATAAATGGATAGGCATGGCTGTATTCCAATAAAATCTTGTTGACAAAAACAGGCAGGGTAGGGACACAGATTTGGTGCATTAGCTGTTGTTCGCCCATCCTTGTTCTAGTTCTCTGTTTGAATATCTAGAGACTGTGTTCTGATAGAAGGAAAGTTATTTTAGATATGAATTCTGATGTCTCCTGTCCTGTTGTGACACGCTGGGGGCTGTGGCTAATGGGGCCCATGGAGAGGTACAATGGGTCTTACTACTTAGTGTACATTTTTGCTTAGGCATGTTTCAGCCATTCAAGGCATAGCTGAGGTGGGTGGTAGAGGGTAAGCCACCAGGGACACTTTGGACAGGGAATGGCAGCCATGTAGGTTTCACAAAGCCTTTTAGGAGGAATGCTGAAGGGATGCAGACACAGGGAAGAGAGGCTATGGCGATTCAGTTTTTCGTACAAACGTTTTTTTAAAAAAAGTCCTAGATGAGATTCTACCTTGGGAGAGTGTGCAGAACTGCTAGCACCTGAGGAAAATGGGTCTGTGCCTATTCTTGGAAAAAACTGACTCAAAATTAAGGTAAATTACATTTAAAAATCACTTTAGTTTGGCACTTATCACGTAGAATTGGAATCAGCTGATAAAACTAAAAGCTTTAGGAGGAAGTCTCAAAATCTTCTCAGGGGTTTATTTCAAATTTTTTATAAAGTTATATTTAAAATGTTTTCCTTTAGGCAGAAAGCACACATTAACAACTCAGGCAAACCACAGCAAGGACATGAAAGAGATCAAAGAGAATTAAGCAGACTGTATATGATAAGGCAGTAGGAGATGTGACACGTATTATATCTTATGTGACTCTATATAACATAGATATGCACACATCTGCTGCTACTTGGTGACAATCTGCTTTAACTGTAGACTAAGGAAACTGTGGAGAGTGATCACAGTAATGTCATTGGTTCTAGGCAATGGAATGGGTAGTATCACAAATAAGGAAAAATCTCAGAGGGCTTCAGTTCTATCTGATTTGTTTGGTTAAATGAAGAGGATGATTGACATTTATAATTATTTAATATAATCTTTTCAAGGGGACCCTTTAATTGGTCAGTTAACAGCAGTTACTAAGATATCAATAACTCTAAAGAGAATATCCTTTCGGATCTTGTAGTCTATCTTGGGATGCGTTTTTTTGTATAGAGGAAAAAAAATTGAGACCACTTAGAAAACGAAGTACAGTGAAGGCAAATTATTATTGCCTTAGCATATGTTACTGATAAAGAAATACGAGTGAAAGAGTTATCCAGAGTGGAGTGCTGAGCAGAGGAGAAAGGGAATTGCAGGATGGATGGCCAACACTGTCACTCGGCGGGTGGGAGGTCATGAGCAACTGGCAAGGTGAAATGGGGATGGAGGGCAGAGAGTCAGGGGAAGGAGGCTAGGGTTGAGTCCAGGTACCAGGAAGTTCCTGGAGGATCTACGTCAGAGAGATGACAGGATGGCACCTGCTTACAGATGGTCTAATATTATGTTGTGAATAATATAACAGCGAAGTATTATCTGCATTGAGTTTCTCTTCAAATTTTTATAATTTCGGGCTTCCCTGGTGGCGCAGTGGTAGAGAGTCCGCCTGCCGATGCAGGGGACACGGGTT
>NW_006789839.1:0-211 GCF_000442215.2 Lipotes vexillifer | reverse complement strand
AAGCAAGGAAAAATCCACAATTCACAGGGCCTCCGATGACTGAGCGATGCACAGCAAGGACACTGCAGGGACCAACTGTGCAGACAGGAAGTGCGCTCCAAGCTTCCTGCCAGCGTAAGAGCAATCCTATACTCACTCCTTGACGATCTGGCCGTAGAGGGGAAGCAGAAAAGTGCACACTCAACCAGAGCAGAGAGGAGCCAGAAAGGAA
>NW_006789838.1:724445-777596 GCF_000442215.2 Lipotes vexillifer | reverse complement strand
AACCTGTGTCCCCTGCATTGGCAGGCAGATTCTTAACCACTGCACCACCAGGGAAGCCCCTTAATGTTTAAATACTTTTAAAAGTTGTTTTAAAAATGTTTCTCAATATGTAATACTTTGGGGGTGGATGCTTTCATATTTATTGAAACTTCCCTAAACATAGCCTAAAAGGGCTTCTGCCCATAACCCAGCTGATACTATTCTACCTCTGTCCACTTTCGACTTCTCCCAAAGCAGTAGAAGCTACTGGGCTGGCAGATTCTCCTGTTATTAAATTAAGCAAGCTTCTGGGGAATGGCGGGGGAAAAGAGATTGTTTTGCACTTATTAGAAATGGTGCAGTTTTCCTGCCCAGATGCTGTAGTGTGCCTAAAAAGAACTTAACTGTTTCCAGTGGAGTTACTATGTAATCCGTTTTCCAGATTATTGTTGGGAGAAGTGTTTGGGGCAGTTCATTGCTTCACATCTGAAAGGAGGGTTCCTCCTGCAGGTAGAGAAATAGATACTTGCATTTTTGCAAGAGAGCAGGGGTGACCAAAAGCAGCTTCCCCCATTTTTAGTGATTACATCCTTAGATTCCAGCTCATGAAGCTTTGCTTCCTCATGTGCTGCCTTGTTGCTGAATGACTTTGGACCAAATGCATCCTTAAAAAGGGGGTGCTGGGGTGGGTGTTAAACCTTGGACCCAGAACAGACAAGCTGAACTAGTGTCAGAGACATTAGGAAGACATTTTGCCAGTTAAACATTCTGCGGCTTCATATAGTGGTGAGAATGGAGACCTTGTGTGAAAACAGGTGAAGGAGTTTGTCAGAAAAAAAAAATATTTTGAGAGAGAATTGATATAGTGCTGGGCTAGGGGTGGTGACTGAATGTTTCGCTCTATTTCTAAGAGCTACTTTATTTCTCTAATTTCCTTCGCTGCTTTAAGCCCTCATAATGGTTCCCAGGACTCTTATAAAGTCCCTTTTTTCCCTCAACTGTCCACTGAAGGCATTTCACAACAGCTGCTTTTTAAGGGGGATAAAACCTATGATTCTGAGCTGGTATCCGAATTCTCTTTGGTAATCTCCTGAACCTACCTTTTACCTAAGCAATGCTTTGCACAAATTCGGTGCTTAATAAATATGGAGTTAAAAAGAAAAATGAGAAGTCGGTAAACTCACAGAGGAGCAGATTTCGTGCGCAACTTTTAATTTAAACAGAAGATTTTCTGTTTTTTGTGAGCTGGCAAGAACCTCAAAATTTGAAGTAATTTAGAGCAGCATTCCCCCTAATTGCTTGCATTTTATTTGCCTCAAATGGGTTCTCTTGCTTCTCACCGCAATGCTAGGCACTTGTGTAATTCATCCTTCTGACCAGTAGGTGTATTATTATCTGCCCAGCTCTACCGTATGAAAAAGTAATCACAGCAGCCTGGGGAAGGAAGGTTTTGTCTTTGGAGGCTGTACAGTACTGCACGTGCTGGAACAGTGGCCATATGTGGGCTGCTGTTCAGATGCTGACAGTGTAGTCGGATGTATAATTTTGTTCTCCACCCAGCTGTCTTTATATGCGAGACGGAAGGGAAGGAAAGAAGAGAGTGAGAAGCCCTAACGTGATGAAGATTTTCCTTCCAAAAAATGTCCGCTTATCCTGCTTAACAGCGCAGTCAATTCAGGAAGGTGGCAGAATTGTTCTGTTTCGAAATAAATCACGTTGTCTGATAGGATTACAAACAGGGATTGGGGCCTAGCAGACAAGAATAAGTTACAGTCCATGTTTGACAAGTCATTTGATCCTGTAATTAAAGTTAGATAATGGTCACTGCCATGTTAAAACTATCAAGTGTCTGAAAGAGCAGTCAGGCTACACTCACCTTGACTTCGTTAAGGTGCTTCCATACAGTTGAGTTTTCTTATAACAATGTCTAGTAGGGTGAACAGATGGATTTTTTTCCCATTATAAATGTATGTGATGTCAAGAAAGTAGAACTCAGTTTTGTTTCTTTGGGGGAGTTTTCTGCCTCTCCCTACGTGTGACGCAGTTCTTGATCCAAAAAATAGAAAGAAACCCGTGCCTCAGATGAAATGAAGTGGGCATTTTTCCTCTAAGAGAATAAACAGTTTGGGAGCAAGTAGTTTAATTGCCAACCAACCCAAAACAAACAAATACAAATTATGATCCAAAAGAAAGCAATTAAATCTGTATTAATGTAGGCTTTTAGATCTTAAGGAATCCAGATGGCCTGTGGCATTCTGCTCTTCCTGAATGGTTATATATTGCCTCAAGACAGCCAAATGACAATGTTGGAAAGGCAACTTCGAGAATTAGAATAAATAAGTTATCAGTTACATTACCAGGTGTTAATGACATCCATGTGACCTAAGAGGGGTCAGAAAAGTTTTTTTTTTCCAGATCATTCTAGTAAAGACAATATAAAACCATCATTTACTTCTACTTGGTTTTAAATAGAGTGACAGTGTTTTTAAAAGAGTGATGGAGAAATAATGCAATCTGGGAAGAGGGACCTTATTTTTATTTGAGAAATAAAGGTACTCCCAAGTTGTCTGGGCACATGAAAGTACACACATGTGCACACATGTGCAAACTAGTCTTCATTTTACGACAACTTATACAGCCGTGCATTGATTTTTTCCTGGAAGATTATGGGAAAAATACCTATTTTTACAGCAATCCTCCAACTCTAAGAATGAAAGAAAAAAAGTTTCTTTTTTTAAAAGCATTCATAATAAATGCTTGTGTTACATGATTCTCTCTGAGGCTCTGTATGTTCAACTCCAGTCAGTTAACTTTCAGAGAAAGGATACATTGATCACAACTCAAGAAGAAACAGAAATGAAAGGAAGCTTGCTTTAAGCACGTGTGTGTGTGTGTGTGTGTGTGTGTGTGTAAGTGAATATACATATGAATGTATATAACATGTACATTGTATATAACATGTATGTTGTGTGTATTCACATACGTATGTCACACACGTATATATGTATATACTTTTTTCTCCCTCTATATGTATATGATCCTTTTCAAGAAACTCAAGCATAGTAACCCCAGAACTCTTTATAATAGCCATGAGAACAAAGTGTTAAGGGGTAAAAAGGAGACCAATGAGAGATTTAGGAATCAATTAGGCACGCTTGTTAAAATATTATGTCCACTCTCAAGTCCTTCCTCCATCAGCATTAAGTTGGCTCGTGAGTAGAAGGAGTGCTTTGTTTCTGACATTAGGCAGGAGTTCGTTTTATGCCCACACAGTGGGTGAACTTGAGGGGTCCAGAAGTGAAGGGCCTCCAGTTGAGAAAGGCAGTCTGGGCAGAATTGCAGGAGGTTGGTATTAGACTTCCGGCAGGCTCTGTGATCTCCTTAGGCCATGGGGGCATCCTAGGGCCTGACAGTTTGCCAGATCTTGTTTTCCAGTGTGGATCACTCAAATTAGCTTAAAATTGTCCCCAACAGTTATTCTTTGAATCTCGAGCTTCTTGGCATTGCCCGCAACTGGTGTGGAAATCTGAAAATGGTTTCTAAGGCTTATTCAGGTTTCCTTGAATGTATGAGTAACTCCTTATTAGGCAAGTTCCTGGGTCTCCTTACCTCATATCACCAGTGCCTGGCACATACTAGGCTGTCAGTAAAACTTGGTTAAGTAAATGGGAGAATAGTCTTTCTAACTTGTTCTTTTATTTTATGAACAGCCTTCCTGTGATTTCAGGTAGCGTTATCTATTTTTTATTGACAAAAAAAAATTAACCCAACAACAAACAGAATATCCTGCTGGAGGTGTTGATAACAGCTCTCTCACAAGTCCAGGGAAAAGCAAGAAATGGCAACCTTTGGGCTGAGACCTCGAGGAGTAGCCTGAAAACCAGTTGCTCTTTTTCTGTCACCTGTAGTTGCATTTAGTATATCTCCAGCACATCCCAGAGAAATCAGTCTGCAACAAGAAGTTATGTAGCAACAGTCCTTCAAATCATTTCACCAGATAAAAAAAGGAACAAAATCAGAAATACCGTGACTCAGATGCCTTGTGTCATGTATAGTTTAGAAAGTGATGAAGTGAGACAAAACCCAAAAAGGACACTGAGAGCTGTCTCATTTTCAGTCAAACACTGATTGCCCATTTAGAGGGTGAATTTGCATAGGTTTTTATTTACCAAGATACAGGTATGAATAGCGCCTCTTTTTACTGTGTCCAGAAAGCAAAGTCCACACAGTGGAAGAGACAAGAGCTGCCATTTCAGATCCACCACAATCATCTTTTGTGCCCGGAGGACCATCAGTCTTTAGGTACAGCTTTTGTAGCCTCTCCTTATATAGCGGCATGAAGAAACCAAACAAGGGGGTGGTTTTTTTATGGGGGGGTGGCCTGTCAGCAAAAAATGAGAGTGAAAGAGCCAGAGAGCTTGCATTTCACCTTTTGTTTTTAGTCTTCAACCTTCACGCGGGAAAACAAAACAAAGCAGAACAAAAGCACCGTGTACAATATTAGCTTGGGCATACATCCCATAGTATAATTCCCCAGTTTTTTGCTTTACAAATTTAGAAAATGAGCTTGTCACCTAATGTTAAGGTGGCTGCTTTATTATGATTGGATTCATGTACTATATAGTGGTTTTTCTGAGTTCTATTTAAAACGTATAGAGAAACGCGCTCAACCAGAGGCATGGCACAGTGGCGGAGATCACATTTCACCTCAGCACCCAGCTGGAGTTTGCGTTTGTCCTCTGAAAAGCAGGCATTCAATAACTGGCCCAATTGTGGGTGCTATTTTGTTAAAGAACACGTTGATGTTTCCCCAAATTCTTGTTATCTGTGATAGATGAGGATTCCAAAGAAGAGGAGTGGATTCTTTTCAGAAGTGATTTTGAGAAAAATTTAAACTCCTAAGTCGTTGATGTCAGCATTTTTCCTAAGTAATTGGATAGCACAAAGAAAAACCTTATTAGCTCACGCAGAAGTGTGAAGTGAAAAATAGTACAGATTATAGGGTCACATTTTATGTCTAAGGTCTTCAAATGCAGAAAAACGGGGGGGGCGTGGTCGAGGAGGTGCCGTGTAATTTGATCTGTTTCATGAATGCCTATAGCAGTGGCCTCAGCCACAGACACAGACACGGGCTGTGTCAATAAGCGCTCTGCGGCTTTCTGAAGCCAGGGTCTGGGCTGGAATCAGATTGACAGGCTCCCCAAGGGAAGGCATTTTTTGAGAAAGACATTAGAGTTTGGCGGAACTTTGGCCAACTAGCTGCCCTGCTACCATTTATTAATCCTCTTTCTCAGAGAGGTAAACCTGGTTTTGCTGGGGGACTCATTCGGACATACTGTAGCAATAATACGAGGGCAAAATGCTTGTGCTTTCCGACTGAAACTTCCCCTCCAAAGCTCTTTTGTGACTGAGAAGTTGACAGGCTAGAGAAATGTGACACAGGGCTTGGCATTTCACAGTGCTAGAAAAAGAAGAGAATACCTCCGTATGTTGTGAAGAGTGTGGTGATAATAATAAAGGATCTAAAATGTGATTCCCTTAGAGAGCTCTCATACATGCACATACTTTGAAGTTGCACAAGTCATGTTGTGGGCTGGTGAGAGAGAGAAAGAGACAGAGAGTCAGAGGGAGAGAGAAACCAAATTTACGAAGCTATTTCCTCTTCTCTGGGATATTGTAGTCTGCAGTTTTCTCTTACTAATCAGATGCATGCAAATTGTGGTTCTGAAAATAAACCCAAAATTAACAGGAAACATCTAGGCTATCTAATGTCTGATTCTGAGCACTTTTCCTTTTCCTAATGTGGTCTGTTATTCCTGTATTCATTAAAAGTGCAGAAGTTCAAGAGACTGGTTGTATGACCTGTGCTAAGGAAAATTTTTTGGAAAAGTTTCATTTTTCACTTGCAAGCTTAGATCATCTAATAGCCCTCCTCATTGCCCTTCCATCTATCCCCAAATAAATTTCCATCGTATTTTTAGCCACCTATGAAAACAGTTCAGACGGAGGCAGTGAGAGATGGTGACAGGCAGTGACAGGAAATGCCGTTTGCGCTGGTCTCCTTCATAACTTAGTGAGGCCACAGCTGGCTGATTTGATTTTAACTTCCTGTTTGGGGGCTACTTGGGTCAAAAGTAGCAGTGTTTTCTGTATAGAGATTTTTTTGGCTTTATTCTGTAGGGCCACAATAAATCTGTCACTGGACTGCATGTTTTATATATTTTATGGACTATCATGTGGTTTGAGTTTAATTTGGAAGGCAGTGCTTTTACAATCAAGATTCCCCACCACCACCACACACACGTGCAGCTTTAGGGTCTGGGGTTGCATGGGCCTTTGAAAGTTTATAGCTCTATTTACACAATAGTGATTGCTGAGAAGGGCATTTCCTGCCAGTTAATGACTGGTCGGAAAGGCCAACAGTCCAAATCCAGGGAGAGACAACCATTCATTAAATGCCACTAAGGGACCAGGGTGCTTTTATCACGAAGTGGTTAGGAGAAAGTGAAAACGCAGTCTGCCTTTTGAAGAGCCCAAAGCAGCGCCGGCAGAACTAGATATGGATGGGCTGCCTTGTGGTATGAAGAACGGAGCTTCTTTTCATGACAGGGACCAACTGACTTTCCCACAGGGTGCCAAATCAAGATGTGGGTGAGGAGGGCATTTCCTTCAGGTTGATGACCCAGTGGAGAGGGGACAAATAAAGATAAGGGCCCTGAACTTGCCAAGTATTAGCTGCCTGAAAATGGTCAACTCACGGGTGTTACAGCTACCTTAAAAACCTTTAAGATCACATGGTTGAATTTCCTGATTGGTTGAATAACTGATCATTGCCAAAGTGAACAAGAATTTAGGGATGGAAAGAATGATCTCTTTTCAAGGTCAGTTTAGCAGGACACCGATATTCCGTTTCAATTCCCTAATATAAAGAAAAAGTAAATAATATGTATGAAGAATGCTTTGCCTCTTGTGGAAGCACCTTTGAGGGCTGTAATATTAACCATTTAACCTAAGACATTCCCAGGAAACAGTTTTGTCCGCCGTATAATTCTTGCCTGCTATAAAGCAGCTGAGGTGTGAAGAATTTGGCATTGATTTAGAGCAAAAACAGAATAGGACCGAGATTAGGTTCACATCCAGGAATTACTGACTTCCTGGCCTGTCCTTTGCTCCCTTAGCTTCCTAAGCCTTCAATTTGCTAAAATATTAAATGTTTATAAAGGATAAACATCTGTTCTAAGTTCTTTAATAGATACCTCCACATAAGGGAGGTTGTGGGACACCCCGGCTTCAGAACTTGGCTTGGTCCTTTACCTTGAAATTTTCTTTCATATCTATCAAATTTGGTGGGGGGATGGCAGGGGTGGACTGAACCTCTAAAATACGGGCAATCATAATAGGCCAGACACCTGGGTTTCTTCATGGGATTGAGAAATCTGTCACAGGCGGCACAAACCAAATATTAAGTTTCATTTTTGGGTCTGGAAAATGTCATTACATGCTTTTAAAATATTCAGTAATCCAAAGATTGCTGGTTATAACCAGTTCAAAAAATAAAAGTTTTCCAAAGTTTAAAACACTATAAATGAACTGTATACCAATTACTGTTATTATTATTAGATGAGGCCTCCAGCACATTTATAAACAAAGAAATGACTTGGATGAACTAAAAAAAAAATTTGAAAACATGATTTTATTATTTTGAGCATTCTTGCATTTGAATGTTAAGAAACACTAAAATTCTGCGAGCTCAGATTAAAGACAATATTCTGATTTACAAAATGTTTTGGATTAAGAACAAATAAGGTTCTTCTGAGTAGATGTCCTATTACCTGAATTAACACACATTTGTAATTAGCAACACAGCTGCATTTAAATAATGATCCAGAAACCTTAGAAGTATCTTGTTCTAGGAGTTTAAGTACCCCTTCCATCTTCTTGACATCATGTTTTGTTTAGCAAAACCTTTCTTTGTAGGTTATCCCAAAATATATTTCAAGCTGGTTTGGATTCAGTTACCACAGTCTGTACTAGTGGCCTCAAAATTAATGAAGATTTACCCTACTATAAGTGAAGACAATACCATTACCTTGTGGCGTGTGAAAAGTCTATTTGTTCTATCAGCGTAGTCTTCAAGTGGTGGGCAATAAGTCATTAGTGCATAATGAAGTCTGTTTAGTAGGTTATGACTAACATTACTTTTAAACAAAATTGAATAAAATATACAGCAAGAAAACATCGGAATATATCGTGTAGTAGGCTTAGATATTTTTTGTGAGACTTATTTCAGATCTATGCACATATGTACTTAGGATGTAAAGTGTATTTCTCACTATTTGTTGCTGTTGAAACGGTTTAAAAGTCAATGTTTTAGTAGATGTTATTTCAAACCAGGTCAGAAATGTTTTTTCCTCTTTTTTTTGAAGGGAAAGTGGTCAAGGGATACTGGGGTCTTGGGTGCTGACATACTGAATGATGTTGGTTAAGTTCCTTCACAGTTGTGTGTCTGTTTTTCAGACTGAGAAGTGAGACATATTGCTGTAGGAATGCTGTAAGATTTAACGTCTATGATATGTTGTAGTCCTGAGGGTATATACACTTTATGTAAGTATTATGTATTTACCAAGTGATATTGATAGACCATGAGACACAGATAATAATGCTAGCTAGGAACAGAAGACAAAAAAAGACATCTTAGAAAAACAGCAACAATAACTAAAAATCTTAGGATGGCTGGGTGTGAGGTGCTTGTAGCAGCAAAAGAATGGTTAAAAAGTTTAAATGTAGAAAAAAGCCCACATTAATATGAGTTTAATGAGCTCAAAAATTGGCTTTGGTTTTTACAAATCTAAAATGGTCATATCAAGAGAGAAGAAAGCTGATTTTTAAATAAATATAAATGTACACATTTACCATGTTTGGAAGAAAACCTGTGGGTGGCTATTTTCTTCTGCAATGAACAAAGGCACACATTAAAATGAATTTTAAAATTGTGGATGGGAGGCATAAGCCGAGAGTCTGTTAAATATACCTAGGATATTGATGGGAATGATTACACAAATAAAGACAATGGTAGTCACATAGCCTTTCTAATTACTTTTTTGTACTGATGAGAATTAGGCCCAGCAGTAGGAAAAAAAAGATTTACTCATATGAGGTACTGAGTATAATCCATTAAGAGACTGGAGACCACCTTAGAAATCTGGACAATTTGTGCATATTCCTTTGAATTAGATCATTGTGAGGGGGAGGAAAATATTGCCTTCTGGGGTACTGTTGCATCTCTCCAGTACTTACGATCATAAGGATATTGTCCTTACCCACTCACCCCCATCCCCAGTTCTCTGCTAGTGCCATGAAATCTCCTTTATGGCTGAACATGCTGACTTCATTCCCAAAGGTCTTTTACTGTGGACATCTTTCAGAGCCTTAATGCACTGCTGCTTTCTCCACACGGAGAATTTGAAATGAAATTAGGCTTTTCATCGCAGACATTTAAATGTTAAACTTAACTTACTGCTCTGGAAATAAAATACAGTCTCAGCTGTAATCAGTTGGTAACTAAATTCTGTCAATGTAAATGAGTTCTCATCTCCCTCTTCAGATATACCATATTTAAAACTTGTTAAGAATAGAGAAAGGCTTACACATCTAATGGTTGTGTAATTAGCAATCAATTTATTAAATGGGATGTAAAACAAATTAAGCATCATAATAAAGTGTTATACCATCACCGACAAAAACGTTCCATGCATTACTCTATTCATGATGATAAAAACTAAAAAATGATGGATTAATCTGCATACATTTCCCGATCTTTGGAGCGACAGGTTTTAACTATTTCTTATTCTGTTTGTTAAAGCTGTTTAGAGAGCACTAATATGTATGGTTTTAGGCCACAGGATAACTCTGCCTATAGCACCTGTTTCACCATAAACAACATTTTAGTAGCGTAGAGTAGGTAGAATAAGATGTGGGCAGTTTAAGTGTGAGTTATTCAGGATTTTCAGTTGCAACAAGCATGTGGTTGTTTGTATGTTTTGGGCAAACAAAATTAGTCTTTGGTTTGGGGTGTCAGCTACTTTTTAAAATTTTTAAATTTTTTGTACAATTTTAAAGGTTACACTCCATTTACAGTTATTATAAAATATTGGCTATATTCCTTGTGTTGTACAGTACATCCTGAGCCTTTCTTATACCCAATACCTCCCACTCCTTCACCCTTATATTGCCCCTCACCTCCCCACTGGTAGCCACTAGTTTGTTCCCTGCATCTGTGAGTCTGCCTCTTTTTTGTTATATTCACTAGTTTGTTATACTTTTTAGATTCTGCACATAAGTGATATTATACAGTATTTGTCTTTGTCTGACTTATTTCACTTAGCTTAATGCCCTCCAAGTCCATTCATGTTGTTGCAAATGGCAAAATATCATTCTTTCTTATGGCTGAGTCATATTGCAATATATGTATATGTATTTTTATTTTTAAATTTTATTGAAGTATAGTTGATTTACAATGTTGTATTAGTTTCGGGTGTACACCAAAGTGAGATATATATATATATATATTTTTTTTTCAGATTCCCTTCCCCTGTAGGTTATTACAAAATATTGAATACAGTTCCCATGCTATACAGTTGGTCCTTGTTGATTATCTATTTTATATATAGTAGTGTGTATATGTTAATCCGAAACTCGTAATTTATCCCTTCCCTGATCTTTCCCCTTTGGTAACCATAAGTTTGTTTTTGAAGTCTGTGAGTCTGTTTCTGTTTTGTAAATAAGTTCATTTGTATCATTTTTTTAGATTCCACATTTAAGTGATATCATATGATATTTGTGTTTATCTGTCTGACTTACCTCACTCAGTATGATAATCTCTAGGCCCGTCCATGTTGCTGCAGATGGCATTGTGTCATTCTTTTTTTGTGGCTAAGTAGTATTCCATTTTGTGTGTGTGTGTGTGTGTGTGTGTGTGTGTGTGTGTGTGTACATATCACATCCTCTTTATCCTTTCATCTGTTGATGAACACTTAGCTACTTTTTTCACTTTAGCCCTGTGGGTCTTTTTTGTGAATACTTGGCAAATTAATAGTGATAAGAAAAAGCTATGGAAGAAGGTGTGCTAAATCCAACTAAACCCCAAGCTGTCATTCATTTCACACATCATCCTAGCTTTTCTCAGTCTGTGAAATATTATGATCCCTTGTGTAACACATCTGTCAAATTTCATTTAAAACTTCAAGGTATACATGGAACACAAGACCTTCGGCAGGTGAGTTTATTTTGTTTATTGTGAATGAAAATTTCCCTCAGAAGGCAATGAGACTGTGAGGGCAAACTGTCAAAGAAAGAGATGCTAGATTTGCTAGTCTTTTGCTTGGATAATTCCTTTTATCATATTCATCATTTTCGTGGGACCCTATTGGCCAAAAGAAAATTAAGATGTTGGTATTGCTGTTGGCAGAGTTTTTCCTAACTGATAAGTGAGGAAAACCTCTTGGTTCCAAGAATCACCACCATTAGTGCTTTCAGGAAGCCTGAAACGATTGGACATAAGAAAAACAAAAGCCTGGTCATCTCAGCTCCAGAACAGGAGCTCTGGTTCCTGTTGTTCCTCATGTTGAGTAATAATTCAAACAAGACAAAACAAACCCCTCTTGAAATGAGAGGTTGGTTGGTTGGTTTGTTCTTAAGTGAAAATAAGCTGGGTTTCCTTGAATCCCTGTAGAGGGAGTGTTGTGAAGCACACATGCAGACTTCAGAGTCTTCAAATTTTTAACTTCCTAGAGAAGGACAGAACTTAGGTAATAAGAAGTCAGAGGGCTTCCCTGGTGGCGCAGTGGTTGAGAGTCCGCCTGCCGATGCAGGGGACACGGGTTTGTGCCCTGGTCCGGGAGGATCCCACATGCCGCGGAGCGGCTGTGCCCATGAGCCATGGCTGCTGAGCCTGCGCGTCCGGAGCCTGTGCTCCGCAACGGGAGGGGCCACAGCAGTGAGAGGCCCGCGAACTGCAAAAAAAAAAAAAAAAAAAGTCAGAAAGTAGAATCAACAACCATTGCTTTTGTGTCGTTAAGGGTCCGTTTCTGATTTGCTGGGTGTGAATAGTGGCATAAAACTTAACCACGTGAGATGTCAGAGGCCTGCAACTTCCCTTGACACCTTCTTATGCTGGCAGGCCCAGACATTGGCTCTTGGAGTTCTTGGGTGGCAGTGCTTACTACCACCTTCACCTCCAATCTTAATATCTGTAGGCAGGAGTTTATATATAGGAATAAAATTTGAACCCCCATTATCACGCCCAATAAAAATGTCCTATAATAGACGTTTAGTCAACTGACATTTATCGAATAGTTACTGTAGCCAGATGCTCTGCTAGGTGCTTTCATTATTGTTGTTATGACACCATTTTCTCTAGCTATGAAATGCAATTGGTTCTAGCCAGGCAAGTACTCTCTTTGGAATCAGTAGATATCAGGCTAAAAATTGCACCTTCAGCTCTTTGCTCACTTTTTAATACAACCCCACAAACACAAAATCATTGCTTCTTTGTCTAGTCATATTCTCTTCATTATTTGGGGACCATCTCATGGCCCATGGCCTGCCTCTTCTATCAGTGAAGATGTTTATTTCCTTTTCTAATCATCTTGATAGAACAAATGACTGGTTTAGCTATCTGGTGGATGGTGCTGCAGTCAGGTGGGAAATAACAGGATGGAGAGTAAGGCGTCAGGAGTGTGAAATGATGTTGAGTGAAAGTGCTGCTGAAACAGCTATGTAACAAAACCTAGAACAAAGTTGGATTAAACTTGTCTAAAATGCAGAGAAAATAACAGAGCAAAGCCTTGCGAGTCAGTCTCTTACCCCTAGGAGTGGCCAGGGCACGCCAAGGAGAGCATCAGGGGAGGAATCTCTCTGTGCCACAGAAGCAAAGGAGAAAGAAAGTTTCTAGGGGTGGGGGGGCAGGAAATCAACAAATATCAAAGGAATTATGTAAGTTGAGGCCACTGGTTTTGGTATTTAAAAGGTCGTTGGTGACATTTTAGAGACCAGAAACAAGTTTACAGAGGGATGAGGAGTAAATGAAAAGTTGGGAAATGAAAGTCGTGGTGATTGCTTTTTTGAGATGATGATTAAGGATGAGAAATGTTGGAACTTAACAAGGCAGTAGGATCAAGGGAAGGAAGAGTTTTGTTGCTGTGTTTTTCTTTTTCTAACATCTTTACTGGGGTATAATTGCTTTACAATGGTGTGTTAGTTTCTGCTTTATAACAAAGTGAATCAGTTATACATATACATATGTTCCCATATCTCTTCCCTCTTGCATCTCCCTCCCTCCCACCCTCCCTATCCCACCGCTCCAGGGGGTCACAAAGCACCTAGCTGATCTCCCTGTGCTATGCAGCTGCTTCCCACTAGCTATCTACCTTACCTTTGGTAGTGTATATAGGTCCATGCCTCTCTCTCGCTTTGTCACAGCTCACCCTTCCCCCTCCCCATATCCTCAAGTCCATTCTCTAGTAGGTCTGTGTCTTTATTCCTGTCTTACCCCTAGGTTCTTCATGACATTTTTTTTTCTTAAATTCCATATATATGTGTTAGCATACGGTATTTGTCTTTCTCTTTCTGACTTACTTCACTCTGTATGACAGACTCTAGGTCTATCCACCTCATTACAAATAGCTCAATTTCGTTTCTTTTTATGGCTGAGTAATATTCCATTGTATATATGTGCCACATCTTCTTTATCCATTCATCCGACGATGGGCACTTAGGTTGTTTCCATCTCCGGGCTATTGTAAATAGAGCTGCAATGAACATTTTGGTACATGACTCTTTCTGAATTCTGGTTTCCTCAGGGTATATGCCTAGTAGTGGGATTGCTGGGTCATATGGTAGTTCTATTTGTAGTTTTTTAAGGAACCTCCATACTGTTCTCCATAGTGGCTGAACCAATTCACATTCCCACCAGCAGTGCAAGAGTGTTCCCTTTTCTCCACACCCTCTCCAGCATTTATTGTTTCTAGATTTTTTGATGATGGCCATTCTGACTGGTGTGAGATGATATCTCATTGTAGTTTTGATTTGCATTTCTCTAATGATTAATGATGTTGAGCATTCTTTCATGTGTTTGTTGGCAGTCTGTATATCTTCTTTGGAGAAATGTCTATTTAGGTCTTCTGACCATTTTTGGATTGGGTTGTTTGGTTTTTTGTTATTAAGCTGCATGAGCTGCTTCTAAATTTTGGAAATTAATCCTTTGTCAGTTGATTCATTTGCAAATATTTTCTCCCATTCTGAGGGTTGTCTTTTGGTCTTGTTTATGGTTTCCTTTGCTGTGCAAAAGCTTTGAAGTTTCATTAGGTCCCATTTGTTTATTTTTGTTTTTATCTCCATTACTCTAGGAGATGGGTCAAGAAGGATCTTGCTGTGATTTATGTCATAGAGTGTTCTGCCTATGTTTTCCTCTAAGAGTTTGATAGTTTCTGGCCTTACATTTAGGTCTTTAATCCATTTTGAGCTTATTTTTGTGTATGGTGTTAGGGAGTGATCTAATCTCATACTTTTACATGTACCTGTCCAGTTTTCCCAGCACCACTTATTGAAGGGGCTGTCCTTTCTCCACTGTATATTCCTGCCACCTTTATCAAAGATAAGGTGACCATATGTGCATGGGTTTATCTCTGGGCTTTCTATCCTATTCCATTGATCTATCTTTCTGTTTTTGTGCCAGTACCATACTGTCTTGATTACTGTAGCTTTGTAGTATAGTCTGAAGTCAGGCAGCCTGATTCCTCCAGCTCCATTTTTTGTTCTCAAGATTGCTTTGGCTATTCGGGGTCTTTTGTGTTTCCATACAAATTGTGAAATTTTTTGTTCTAGTTCTGTGAAAAATGCCAGTGGTAGTTTGATAGGGATTGCATTGAATCTATAGATTGCTTTGGGAAGTAGAGTCATTTTCACAATGTTGATTCTTCCAATCCAAGAACATGGTATATCTCTCCATCTGTTTGTATCATCTTTAATTTCTTTCATCAGTGTCTTATAATTTTCTGCATACAGGTCTTTTGTCTCCTTAGGTAGGTTTATTCCTAGATATTTTATTCTTTTTGTTGCAATGGTAAATGGGAGTGTTTTCTTGATTTCACTTTCAGATTTTTCATCGTTAGTATATAGGAATGCCAGAGATTTCTGTGCATTAATTTTGTATCCTGCTACTTTACCAAATTCATTGATTAGCTCTAGTAGTTTTCTGGTAGCATCTTTAGGATTCTCTATGTATAGTATCATGTCATCTGCAAACAGTGACAGCTTTACTTCTTCTTTTCCGATTTGGATTCCTTTTATTTCCTTTTCTTCTCTGATTGCTGTGGCTAAAACTTCCAAAACTATGTTGAATAAGAGTGGTGAGAGTGGGCAACCTTGTCTTGTTCCTGACCTTAGTGGAAATGCTTTCAGTTTTTCGCCATTGAGGATGATGTTGGCTGTGGGCTTGTCATATACGGCCTTTATTATATTGAGGAAAGTTCCCTCTATGCCTACTTTCTGCAGGGTTTTTATCATAAATGGGTGTTGAATTTTGTTAAAAGCTTTCTCTGCATCTATTGAGATGATCATATGGTTTTTCTCCTTCAATTTGTTAATATGGTTTATCACATTGATTGATTTTCGTACATTGAAGAATCCTTGCGTTCCTGGAATAAACCCCACTTGATCTTGCTGTATGATCCTTTTAATGTGCTGTTGGATTCTGTTTGCTAGTATTTTGTTGAGGATTTTTGCATCTATGTTCATCAGTGATATTGGCCTGTAGTTTTCTTTCTTTGTGATATCCTTGTCTGGTTTTGGTATCAAGGTGATGGTGGCCTCGTAGAATGAATTTGGTAGTGTTCCTCTCTCTGCTGTATTTTGGAAGAGTTTGAGAAGGACAGGTGTTAGCTCTTCTCTAAATGTTTGATAGAATTCGCCTGTGAAGCCATCTGGTCCTGGGCTTTTGTTTGTTGGAAGATTTTTAATCACAGTTTCAATTTCAGTGCTTGTGATTGGTCTGTTCATATTTTCTATTTCTTCCTGATTCAGTCTCGGCAGGTTGTGCTTTTCTAAGGATGTGTCCGTTTCTTCCAGGTTGTCCATTTTATTGGCGTAGAGTTGCTTGTAGTAATCCCTCATGATCCTTTGCATTTCTGCAGTGTCAGTTGTTGCTTCTCCTTTTTCATTTCTAATTCTATTGATTGGAGTCTTCTCCCTTTTTTTCTTGATGAGTCTGGCTAATGGTTTATCAATTTTGTTTATCTTCTCAAAGAATCAGCTTTTAGTTTTATTGATCTTTGCTATCGTTTCCTTCATTTCTTTTTCATTTATTTTGATCTGATTTTTCTGATTTCTTTGCTTCTGCTAACTTTGGGGTTTTTTTGTGCGTCTTTCTCTAATGCTTTAGGTGCAAGGTTAGGTTGTTTATTCGAGATGTTTCCTGTTTCTTAAGGTGGGCTTGTATTGCTATAAGCTTCCCTCTTAGGACTGCTTTTGCTGCATCCCATAGGTTTTGGGTTGTCATGTCTCCATTGTCATTTGTTTCTATGTATTTTTTTTATTTCCTCTTTGATTTCTTCAGTGATCACTTCGTTATTAAGTAGTGTATTGTTTAGCCTCCATGTGTTTGTATTCTTTACAGGTCTTTTCCTGTAATTGATATCTAGTCTCATAGAGTTGTGGTCGGAAAAGATACTTGATACAATTTCAATTTTCTTAAATTTACCAAGGCTTGATTTGTGACCCAACATATGATCTATCCTGGAGAATGTTCCATGAGCACTTGAGGAAAATGTGTTTTCTGTTGTTTTTGGACGGAGTGTCCTATAAATATCAATTAAGTCCATCTTGTTTAATTTATCATTTAAAGCTTGTGTGTCCTTATTTATTTTCATTCTGGATGATCTGTCCATTGGTGAAAGTGGGGGTTGAAGTCCCCTACTATGAATGTGTTACTGTCGATTTCCCCTTTTATGGCTGTTAGTATTTGCCTTATGTATTGAGGTGCTCCTATGTTGGGAGCATAAATATTTACAATTGTTATATCTTCTTCTTGGATCGATCCCTTGATCATTATGTAGTGTCCTTCTTTGTCTCTTGTAATAGTCTTTATTTTAAAGTCTATTTTGTCTGATATGAGAATTGCTACTCCACATTTCTTTTGGTTTCCTTTTACATGGAATATCTTTTTCCATCCCCTCATTTTCAGTCTGTATGTGTCTCTAGGTCTGAAGTGGGTCTCTTGTAGACAGCATATATATGGGTCTTGTTTTTGTATCCATTCAGCCAATCTCTGTCTTTTGGTGGGAGCATTTAGTCCATTTACATTTAAGGTAATTATCGATATGTATGTTCCTATTCCCATTTTCTTAATTGTTTTGGGTTCGTTATTGTAGGTCTTTTCCTTCTCTTGTGTTTCTTGCGTAGAGAAGTTCCTTTGGCATTTGTTGTAAAGATTGTTTGATGGTGCTGAACTCTCTCAATACTTGCTTGTCTGTAAAGGTTTTAATTTCTCCATCAAATCTGAATGAGATCCTTGCTGGGTAGAGTAATCTTGGTTGCAGGTTTTTCTCCTTCATCACTTTCAGTATGTCCTGCCACTCCCTTCTGGTTTGCAGAGTTTCTGCTGAAAGATCAGCTGTTAACCTCGTGGGGATTCCCTTGTGTGTTATTTGTTGTTTTTCCCTTGCTGCTTTTAATATGCTTTCTTTCTATTTAATTTTTGACAGTCTGATTAATATGTGTCTTGGCGTATTTCTCCTTGGATTTATCCTGTATGGGACTCTCTGTGCTTCCTGGACTTGATTAACTATTTCCTTTCCCATATTAGGGAAGTTTTCAACTATAATCTCTTCAAATATTTTCTCAGTCCCTTTCCTTTTCTCTTCTTCTTCTGGGACCCCTATAAGTCGAATGTTGGGGCGTTTAATGTTGTCCCAGAGGTCTCTGAGACTGTCCTCAGTTCTTTTCATTCTTTTTTCTTTCTTCTGCTCTGCAGTAGTTATTTCCACTATTTTATCTTCCAGGTCACTTATCCGTTCTTCTGTCTCAGTTATTCTGCTATTGATCCCATCTAGAGTATCTTTCATTTCATTTATTGTGTTGTTCATCTTTGTTTCTTTCATCTTTAGTTCTTCTGGATCCTTGTTAAATGTTTCTTGCATTTTGTCTATTCTATTTCCAAGATTTTGGATCATCTTTACTATCATTATTCTGAATTGTTTTTCAGGTAGACTGCCTATTTCCTCTTCATGTGTTAGGCCTGGTGGGTTTTTGTCTTGCTCCTTCATCTGCTGTGTGTTTTTCTGTCTTCTCATTTTGCTTATCTTACTGTGTTTGGGGTCTCCTTTTTGCAGGCTGCAGGTTCGTAGTTCCCGTTGTTTTTGGTTTCTGTCCCCAGTGGCTAAGGTCGGTTCAGTGGGTTGTGTAGGCTTCCTGGTGGAGGGGACTAGTGCCTGTGTTCTGGTGGATGAGGCTGGATCTTGTCTCTCTGGTGGGCAGTTCTCCGTCTGTTGGTGTGTTTTGGGGTGTCTGTGGACTTATTATGATTTTCGACAGCCTCTCTGCTAATGGGTGGGGTTGTGTTCCTGTTTTGCTAGTTGTTTGGCATAGGGTGTCCGGCATTGTAGCTTGCTGGTCGTTGAGTGGAGTTGGGTGCTGGCACTGAGATGGAGATCTCTGGGAGATTTTTGCCGTTTGATATTATATGGAGCTGGGAGGTCTCTTGTTGACAAGTGTCCTGAAGTTGGCTCTCCCACCTCAGAGGCACAGCACTGACTCCTGGCTGCAGCACCAAGAGCCTTTCATCCACACGGCTCAGAATAAAAGGGAGAAAAAGTAGAGAGAAAGAATTAGTAGAAGTTGGAAGAAAGAAAGAAAGAAAGAAAGAAAGGAAGGAAGAAAGGAAGGAAGGAAGAAAGAAAGAAGGAAAGAAGGAAAGAAAGAGAGAAAGGAAGGAGGGAGGGAGTGGGAGGAAGGAAGGAAGGACGGAACGAGGGAAGGAAGGAAAAAAGAAAGAAGATAAAGTAAAATAAAATAGAGTAAAATATAATAAAGTTATTAAATCAAAAAACAATTATGAAGAAAAAAATTAAAAATAAACGGATGGATAGAACCTTAGGACCAATCGTTGAAGCAAAGCTATACAGACAAAATCGCATACAGAAACATACACATACACACTCAAAAAAATAGGAAAAGGGGAAGAAATAAATCTTGCTCTCAAAGTCCACCTCCTCAATTTGGCATGATTCGTTGTCTAAAGGAGGGAAGGAAGGAAAGAAAGAAAGAAAAAAAAGAAAGAAAGAATGATGGTAAAAAGAAAGAAAGAAAGAAGATAAAGTAAAATAAAATAGTTATTAAAATTAAAATTAATTATTAAGAAAGAAGAAAAATTAAGGAAAAAAAACGGACGGAGAGAACGCTAGGACAAATGGTGGAAGCAAAGCTATACAGACAAAATCTCACAGAAGCATACACATACACACTCACAAAAAGAGGAAAAGGGGAAAAAATCATAAATCTTGCTCTCAAATCCACCTCCTCAGTTTGGGATGATTCGTTGTCTATTCAGGTATTCCACAGATGCAGGGTACATCAAGTTGGTTGTGGAGCTTTAATCCGCTGCTTCTGAGGCTGCTGGGAGAGATTTCCCTTTCTCTTCTTCGCATAGCTCCTAGGGGCTCAGCTTTGGATTTGGCCCCGCCTCTGCGTGTAGGTCGCCTGAGGGCGTCTGTTCTTTGCTCAGACAGGACAGGTTTAAAGGAGCCGCTGATTCGGGGGCTCTGGCTCACTCAGGCCGGGGACAGGGAGGGTCACGGAGTGCGGGGCGAGCCTGCGGCGGCAGAGGCCGGCGTGATGTTGCACCAGCCTGAAGTGCACCGTGTGTTCTCCCGGGGAAGTTGTCCCTGGATCACGGGACCCTGGCAGTGGCGGGCTGCACAGGCTCCTGGGAGGTGAGGTTTGGAGAGCGACCTGTGCTCGCTCACAAGCTTCTTGGTGGCGGCGGCAGCAGCCTTAGTGTCTCAGGCCCGTCTCTGGGGTCCGCGCTTTTAGCCGCGGCTCGCGCCCGTCTCTGGAGCTCCTTTAAGCAGCGCTCTGAATCCCCTCCCCTCGCGCACCAGGAAACAAAGAGGCAAGAAAAAGTCTCTTGCCTCTTCGGCAGCTCCAGACCTTTTTCCGGACTCCCTCCTGGCCAGCCGTACAAGCCTCTCGGGCTGGTGAGTGCCGGTCAGCCCTGACCCTCTGTGCAGAAATCTCCCCGCTTTTCCCTCCGCACCCCTGTGGCTGCGCTCTCCCCCGCGGCCCCGAAGCTTTCCCCCGCGGCCCCGAAGCTCTCACCCGCGGCTCCAAAGCTTCCCCCTCCACCACCCGCAGTCTCCGCCCGCGAAGGGGCTCCTAGTGTGTGGAAACCTCTCCTCCTTCACAGCTCCCTCCCCCTGGTGCAGGTCCCGTCCCTATCCTTTTGTCTCTGTTTTTTCTTTTTTTCTTTTGCCCTACCCAGGTACGTGGGGAGTTTCTTGCCTTTTGGGAGGAGGTCTGAGGTCTTCTGCCAGCGTTCAGTAGGTGTTCTGTAGGAGTTGTTCCACGTGTAGATGTATTTCTGGTGTATCTGTGGGGAGGAAGGTGATCTCCACGTCTTACTCTTCTGCCATCTTCCCCTCTCTCTCTTGTTGATGTTTTTAGGGTAGGAGTGACTTAGATGTGCTGACAGGGACGCAGAGGTGAAGCAGAGCTTTCATCCTATCTTTACTCATCAAGTGTATTAATGTCTGTAAATCACCAAATATGCATCGAGTGCCTATATTACTTGCCCAGCATCTCGGTTAATATGCAAGGTATTATTTGTGCAGTCTGATTAATCTGTGAAGAGCTCTGGTGTTTATTCGTTTTGCCCTTAAGGTAAAGGATTAAGCTTGTCATTAAAGAACTGGGATAGGTTTGGACAAAAAAAAAAAAAAAAAGACAGTGGAATTCACCCAAAATAATAGATAGGATTGTTTATAAATGGCTTTAGAGACAAGTCAGTGCTACTGAATTAGTGAAAATGTGACTGGCATCTTTCTATATGTCAGGCTCAGTGAACACAAAAGAGAAGGTGGGAAAAGCTATAAAAAATAATAAGGATTCCAATATAACTGCCAAGGATGGACTTTTACTCTATGATTTCCCTTTAGACTAAGATTCAGTGTTAGTCCTTCATCAAGTTAGAAATTTTAACATGTGCAGCAGCTTCCCTGGGTCACATCTGGCAACTTCAGTTTTTTTGTGGATTTTATATTTTAACATGTAATTTAAAAAGTAAACCTTGGGGGCTTCGCTGGTGGCGCAGTGCTTGAGAGTCCGCCTGCCGATGCAGGAGACGCGGGTTCGTGCCCCGTTTCGGGAAGATCCCACATGCCGCGGAGCGGCTGGGCCCGTGAGCCATGGCCACTGAGCCTGCGCGTCCGGAGCCTGTGCTCCGCAAATGGGAGAGGCCACAACAGTGAGAGGCCCGCATAATGCAAGAAAAAAAAAAAAAAAAAGTAAACCTTGGGTCCAGATTCAATTCCCCTCATTTTAATCACTATCCCAGTTCTTTCTTCTTGAACATATTTTGTTCTTCCTTTATTAGAAACTGATGATTGTTTGTACAAATATCTCTAATGTAAGCCTTGTATATAATGTCTAGGGTGATGTTTGATTCTAGTCAGAAAGAAATGGTTGCTGCTTTGAGGTTCTGAAAATGCTTTTTACTCTATAGAGAAGATGATGCAAATTTTGTGACATGTTGAAAAACTTAAATCTTTGAAGTTATTGTAAAGGTACTAATTATCTAAATCAGGATTTCCTAAACTGTGTTTATTTTGCCATATATTCCAGGAAGTAAAAAAGGCCTTCTTAGGTGGAATGCCTGGGAATTGATGGTTAAAATGAATACCATATTCTGAGGATTAAATTGTACTAAAGCTACATTCCCTCCAAACTATATACACACACACACACACACACACATGCACACATACATATTTATACACACACACATATATGTATACATACATACATACATATATGAGTGAGTGTGTATATGTATATAATTTTTTTCAGCTTTTGGCTTTTTGTGCTTCATTTCAAATTACTGTGCAAACATGACTTGTTGATAAGAATTTAAGACTACTCCATCAACAGGAATCAAAATGGTTTAATAACATCTTCCTGCCAAGAGAACACACTGCGCAGTCAGCAGTAGCTTAGATTAAAAGATTCCCCCTACTGCAGGGAAAATGTTAAGTGTAATTCTAAAATGACTATGAAGAATTTGCCTTTAATTTCTTGTTTATGATTTGTAGCTTCAACTTCTTCCTTACCATTTTGTACTGGAGAAAATAGATTTCTGTACTATCCTAAATAGAGAAGCACACCAAATGGTTTCACATTTCAGTTACTGAGAGTATATTTTACTTTGTTCAGGTAAAAATAGGCAGCAGATCCAAACTTGAAATAATAGCCTGGATGGGCTGATTAAATCTGTGATCAACAATTTTCAACTCTTTGCTTGATAATTGGAAGAATTGCAAACAAAGGCAAGTTTATATGGTTGGTTTCAATTAAGGCTATTGTTTTGAGAGAATCAGACAGCTCGGTAATCAAGTTGTGAACTCTATGCATCTCTTAACGAACTAATTTAATCTGATATCTCTTCAAAGGCTGTGTTCCGTATTACCAATTGACTATACCTCTCAGGCATCCCAGCTCCTCTGCCCGGGGTCTGCTCTCTGGTTGATAATTATTACAGTTATTTACTGGATTCAGTAAAGACATTGAATTTGCAAATGGATTCTTTTGGCGTTTGTATAGTATCAATAATAACAACCCCAGAGTCCTTTTGCTCAGTGAAATTATGTTTTTTAACAACAAGCTTTACACATTGAAATTAACTAATCAAAATTATTAACACTCATTTGAATGTTTAATAATTAATGATTTAAATAATTAAAATACATGTAGAAAATGTATTTTTTCCCAAAGTCTTTACTGCATTATCTTTGTGTGTGTCTATGTGTGTTTGCGTGTATGATTAACGACTTGTTTGTCGAGCTTCAAGTGGAAAAATTCCAGCAACGAAGACAAAAGTGAGTGATGAGAGAGTATTTCCAAACAGACCTCTCTTAAAATGGCTTTTCAGTAAAAGCCTTTGCCTCCACTTCTGCCCAGCTGCATTAAGTTGCGAGAAACATCTAATTTACTTTAGGATGCCAAGTACCTTGTCTTTTTCAAAGCTAAGGAAGTCTGGTTTTGTCGGACTTGCTGTCTTTTTTTTTTTTTTTTAATAGAAAAGACTTGCCAACTTTGAGAGGTAGTTACTCATTTCTTCAGATTCCAATTCTATTCGATTTCTTTTGTGTCTGTTCATCATCGGAGCTCCCTCTTATCTCAAAAGGTAAGCTTAAGTTTGGCCCTTTAGCCTCAGTTCCTGGAACAACATTAATGTTCCTAAATATCTGTGTTGACATCCAAAGGTCTGTAGTCTCTTTTCTTGGAAGGAATTTGATTCTTCCAATATTCAAATTGAACACTGTACTCTTATATATGCAGAGCAGTAGATAGAAAAATGGGAAAGGGGGCAATTTATCTTGACTCCAGTCAACAAGCTACACAAATTCATTTGAAAAAAGTGAATCTGCAAAAAATGCATGGAGAAAAATTAGGTACACCAGCTATGTGTGATTTTTGCAGTTGATTTTCTACAGCATATCAACCCTGGCACCCCTCCAAAGCAGCCTTTGACCAGGAAATCACTATATGTACAACCTTGGAAAATTGCCTCAACAATAAAATATCTTAGACAGTGTATCTTCTTTTTGTTTGAAAAGCATATTTACGATTACGTGTTTATTAGGAGTTTATAATAGGGTATCCTACGTACTAAATGCCTCCCCCCCCCAACACATATTCACACAAACACACACAGGAACAGTTTTAACTTCTATTTAAACCTGAGTTCTGTAGTAGATTATGGTTGTATTATAGATATGTAGTATCTTTGGATCTTTTTCAAGTATATCTTCCCATGTAATATCTGACCTAAAATAAAACAGTCATTCCTTTTTCTTTAAATATAACATTAATTGATAACCAGTTTTTAGTTGCAGAGAAGGCCTAACTCTAGAACAATTTACTAGGGAGAAAAAAGGAAAATAAAACGAATATTAAGACCATATTAAGAAGCGATAGGAAGAGGTGATGTAATTTTGTACTCTTTTCTAATGGAAACAGCTACTGACTTTGTGCCAGGCACTGTGATAAGCACTTTACACATATTATCTCATCTCATCCTCATTGCAACCCTGTGAGGTCGGTGTTATTATTTATCTCCTTTTTACAAATGGGGAACCTCAGGCTCCGAGAGATTAGGTAGCGTGCCCAAAGACATTCTGCTAGTAAACAGCAGCGTCCAAAGTTGAACTTAACTTTCTAACTCCATAGTCTATGTTTATAACCCCTGTGGCTATATTATGGAAACATAAAAAAGGCTTCATTGGGAACCTGAGTTTGCTGCTTGTCTCTTTCATTATGTATTAGTGATCTAGGACTGAGCACTGGATAAAGACAGTGCTGCTTGAAGGAAGTAAACATCTGGAATGACCAGATGCTGCAGACTTTGCAATACACTTCCAAGTTATCGAACTGTGAATTGTTAGAAGTGGAAGGGGGTTGTTGATCTACTTTTAAAGAGAAGCAATGGATTGGGACATGTTGGGATTCCCACTTATTCTGTAACCTTTATGGCGAAAGTTGATTTCTTACATAAAGACTCACGCTGACCATTTCTGTTCTTTGGGGTGCCTCCTTTATTGGTCCCACCATATACTGGGCACTTTGCCTTGCTACCCTGCATGTGGACCAAAACTTTGTTTGCCCACCAGCACAATGTCTTCCATATAGCAGATGTTCACTACTTACATTGGTTTAGCAAGTATTTGTTAGGAACTTAGTATATATGAGGTATTGAGCAGACACTGAAGATGAATAACACATGCCCTTGAGGAGCTGACATTCGAGCAAACAGAGAGGCAAGGGTTCTACTATAGTGTGACAACTGTTGAGATGGAGATGGCCAGACATGTTTGATGGAGATGCTGAAACCCTGAGTATGGTTCTGTGTCTGGATCTCATTCATCCACTCATCTGATATGCATATCCCATCTGAGGCATTCTCCCTTACATTGGAGCACATCCAATAAGAAGGCACTCACTTTTTACCAAGAAGAAGTTAAACTGCATTTTTCTAACCTACCAAATGCCATGTATTTTGACATTAAATCTATGAATGCAATGCAATTACATATTTCATTTGTAAATAAAACTTAAGTAGACCTGTTGTTAGTATTGCTTGGCACCTCCAGAAATCATATTATATCTTAATAGAACTTAAAGTTTCTGGGATTCATTCTGTGCCAAAATATATACCTAGGAATAAGCCTTTAAATTTTAGGTTATGTTTGTTCACTTTTGTGCCCATGGGAGGCAGTACAGAGTAGTGATTGACAGCAAGCATTCTAGGTGCCTGAATGGAGGCAGTACAGAGTAGTGATTGACAGCAAGCATTCTAGAGCGTGCCTGAATTTGACCCCGCTCTTCCACTCATCCACTGTATGACCTTGGACCAAATTACTTGTTTTTCAGTATCTCAGTTTCCTCATCTATAAAATGGGGAAAATGCTGGTATCTACTTCATAGGATTGTTATGAACAGTAAATAAAGTAATGTACATGAAAATGCTAAGGTTAGTGCCAGGCACGTAGTAAACACAGTGTGCATATTTCCTGTTATTATATTTTCAATTCATCTGAACTTTCATGCTTTATTACTCTGTTTTTCATAAATCATACACACTTACCTTTAAATGAAATTCAGATCATTGGAAATTGATGTGAACTTTTTTCTTACACAGAGTCTATAGTCCTTTGAGTGTTTTCACACCAAAAGCCGAGTAGGTTCTCTATTATCTCTGCTTGGAAACGAGAGGTCAACTTTGACATTCCTTTTTGCTCCTTTTACAAGGCCACAGCGTTTTAAAATAAATTACGTGACTATCTCCTATCAGTTATCTTGATAAAATTTCCGTAGCTCACGCACCATCTCATGCTAAGGGATCAATGCTGTTAGAATGTTTGATGTGTAGTTTAAAATCCCCAAGAAATAAAGCATACAACAGAGTTGGATTTACATTTCTTGACTGCAGTGATGCCATTCTGTTTGCCAGTCTTGTGATTTATGTGGACATTTTTTTAGTCAGCCACTAGCATCATTGGCCAATATGCTGTCTAGGGGCCAGAATTTAGTGGTGACTTTCAGTCTCCTACTGCTGATAAAGGTTTTTGGCAGTGTTTTGGAATTCTGCTTGGCCAAAACACTTGACAAATACAAAGTCATTTAGAATAATAATAAGCTAACATCGAGATTTCTGTTTTTGCCTTAGTTCACATTATTGTTAGCCTTTCATCTTTCTATATTATGTCACATTTATTATTTCTAGTACAATGATGATATAGTCATTTTCAGGATTAAGCACATGAAAAAATGCTGAAAATGACAGGAAGGAGTGAGGGAGCCATTTTGGCACAGAAAACAGAAGACTGGTGGGACTAGATGCTATACTAAGTGCAGCTCATCCAGGGTCCAGGGGAAATCCACTTTGTTCTTCCAGCCTTTATGGACCAAGTTGTTGCAATGTCCTCATCATTATACTTAGATTACAATTTTATCTTTGTCATTAAATGGAAACATATTAATATTGTGCCCACCAAGAAAGCTTCCTCAGTAGCAATAAGTAAATGGGTTAATTATAGCTTTCACATGTATGGTCATTATCAATTTTTAATCTGAAGTTCCCTTAAATAAAATATGTAAGCAGTTAAGTTGGGCTTAGAAATTTACCAACAAGTAGTCTTTATAACCTACTGTAATTATCTCTAGAAATCATCATGTGTTCAAGTGACTAACTCTCCAAAGTTTGTACTAAGATAAATAAACAGAAGCAGCAATAACCAGTTCCCTTGTATTTCCTAATCATTGGCATGCCTTTTAGTCATATTTTAGATTTAAGGAGGGCTCTGTCTCTCCCTAGGAATCCAAACTATGCTTTCTCTTAGTTGGCTTCCTGGAAAATCTAAGCCTCCCTCTCGCTCAACAACTTAAGTTCAAACAAGCTTTTGTACATCCCTTTACACTGTGCATGTAATGTCAAGGGATCTGAGCATGTGGCATGCATTAGCAAGCACCTAGCACAAAGTATCAGTGTGATAGTCCAGCAGTATACATCCATATGGGCATATCTTACTGAAATATTTATTGGAATAATTCCTTATTGGTTGGTAAATAGCCACTGACCAAAGCACGCTTTCCACTGCTCACTTCCTGGTCACCCCCATGATTCAGGGGGAGAGAAAAAAGGCAATTCCTAGCAGAGTAGCATCAGTCCTGCTTGGCTTGTGCCCATGCTAGAAGTGTTTAATATTTTGGATATGATTCCTGGCTCATAGCCAATTGTGAGATCTATCCCTTTCCCACCACCCATGCCATTGGAGCTCTAAGACCTTCACGGTCTTTTCATGGACTGTTTCCTCCCGGTTGCATCTTAAATGCTAACTAGCATTCTGAGAGAAGAGTCATGTCCCATAAAGAGATGGGGCACTACTTCCAGACCTCAGCTTCTAAACAGACACTTGAGATCTCATGAAAGCCAGATCCTAAAGCTTTTGAACTGTCCTCATAGAGAAGCCCCCAAGCGCTCCCTGAGAGCATTCCAGAGCCCACATCATTTGTATTTCAAGACACAAATCTAGCATGTTTGAGTTAACACCTTACACAGAGCAGTTGTCTGCTATGTTTTCTTTGATTGAATCTGGTTTTGTAAAACAGAAAATTTAATCAGTGTGTTTGTAACAGAGGCAGTTGTACTCTTGAAGTCACAGCTAATAAATACTTGCCAGTGAGGAGGAAGACAGACAGACTATAAAGTAGGCATGAGGATTCCAAGCACACAGGCATTTGGGACATTTAAAAAGTGCTCAACATTTCCTTCAAGGCATGACTAATGTTTCTTTGTAATGATGACCTCGAATTATCAGAAAAAGTATAACTTTTCTTTTTTTACTATCTTATGTCTAAGGAAGCAACAAAATTTTAAAAACATTTCAGAAAGATTTGTCTCCAGATCGATGATGAGACAAATATTCATGTTTAAGAGTTTTATTTCTTGAAATGTCAATTTTATTGAATACCTCCTTGCCCGATAGTGTTCCAATAAATGAGGTGTTATTGTAACAAGACCCTAATGTGAAATTATGGACTTTTGTAGTATCTGATGGGCCAGCAATATTAATAAAAATCATTTGTCATAGAAATTATAGCATTGAGAAAATTACTTTGGGACCAGAATCATTATCATAAAGAGGTAGCTGCTTTCAGTTTAAGCACTTCCAACTTCATAGAGTTTGTTTGTTGGGGGGAAAGAATACAGAATATTAATCTTCTGTGTCCTCTTTTTCAATGAAATATAATTGAAGAATTATTTTCTCACTAATAGTAGTATAAGGCAGCCTGGTAAAAAAGAGTCTAAAACTGGTATCACCACTGAATTTTTGCATGTGTACCTTTTTTTTTTTTAATAAATATGCATTTGTATCTGAAGGGAAGATTATTTTCTTTCATCAGTATCATATACACTCCAAAATATTTGTTCATTGTTTAGAAATAGAAATGTGGGCTAAAAGTAGAATAAAGATGAACACTTTACAATGTTTTTTGAGTTTCAGTTTGCCAGTGGAAGTTTTTCCAAATAACAGTAACACTTTGCTTATGCAAGGATTTTCAAGTTCTGTGTGGACGGAATGCTCGTGCTACCCTGTGTTAGAGGGAGTAATCTCCTGAAAAGAATACCATACAGATGGAAATATCACTTGTGTGTGCTTAGCGGAAAACCACATGCATTTTCTTCAGAAGCAGAGCTTTCAAAGTTAAGTTCAGCTTTGTATCATTCACAGTATAATGAGCAACAAATATTCTAATTTATTTAGAAGAGTTACTACTATCATAACAAAATAAATACATAGTAGTTTACAAGATGTGCCCTAAATAGAGTTTTCTAGGTGCGACTATATATACTCAAAGTAATTTACTCGAGGGAGGCTTTTTGATTGGCTCTATGTTAGAATTCGATATTTACGCTAACATGTTTTTGTGAAAACCTACTATGCACTCAGCACTAAAGAGTCTGTTTTAGCTCCCTTTTTTCTGCATTACTCCCTTCCCTTTTCTTTTTTGATCCTGTTTTATCATTTCAGCTTACAGCTGCTTTTAGGAAACGGCATTTCTGTTGCATCAGATAGTTTTTAAAGCATGCTCTTCTTACCTCTGCTTAGCATAACTGGTGTATTTGGATAGCAAACACAGTATACCATCTTTTGTAGGTACAGCACTATTCCACTTATTACTAATCGTTTTCCTGATTTATCTATTGGTATGAATAACCTAGTAAAGAAATGGAATATGGAATGAGTTGTTTTCTCAGGTTTTAAGTCTCATTTCTAGTTCCTACTAGATGTGAAAATTGAATGTTCTTCCATTCTTTATGTTATCAACATTTGCAATTGTAAGGAGCAGATTTTCTTGATTTTAGCTAGCATTATAAGATATATTTAATTTTGAATTTACATTGTAAGATCATCATTTTCCTTTTACTGAGGGTTGTTGATACATTTTGTGAAATACAGTGAACTGTTAAATGGAACTCAACTGTCTGAAACCCACAATCAATAAGAATTTTATCTGCATTTGGTCATTAGGAGAAATAAAATATGAATTTACCAGAGATTATAAGAAAAAAAACTACCCGTGTTGTAGTCTAAGGTCAATTCATATTCAAGCCAAACCCCAACAGCGTCTATTAACCTTGAGAAGAATTGATGTCCAGGAATGCTGGCCTTTAGCCATTATAATATCTCTAGTAATGAAAGAAAAGATTTAGTTAGGTTTACTGTATGTTGTTTATTAAGACCAAAAGCAAAAAATAAAAAAAAAAAGGGGGACAAGTATTGAAAAGATTTCTACCAAAGTGGTTTCTAGTAACCATGACTTTTAAAAAGGATCACCCAGGACTTTTCTGGTGGCGCAGTGGTTAAGAATCCGCCTGCCAATGCAGGGGACATGGGTTTGAGCCCTGGTCCGGGAAGATCCCACATGCCATGGAGCAACTAAGCCCATGCGCCACAACTACTGAGCCTGTGCTCTAGAGCCCACGAGCCACGACTACTGAGCCCGCATGCTGCAACTACTGAAGCCCCCGCGCCTAGAGCCCGTGCTCTGCCACAAGACAAGCCACCACAGTGAGAAGCTCGTGCACCGCAACGAAGAGTAGCCCCCGTTCGCCACAACTAGAGGAAGCCCATGCACAGCAACAAAGACCCAATGCAGCCAAAAATAAGTAAGTAAGGGCTTCCCTGGTGGCACAGTGGTTGAGAGTCCGCCTGCCGATGCAAGGGACACGGGTTCGTGCCCCCGTCTAGGAAGATCCCACATGCTGTGGAGCGGCTGGGCCCGTGAGCCATGGCCACTGAGCCTGTGCGTCCCGAGCCTGTGCTCCACAACGGGAAAGGCCACAACAGTGAGAGGCCCGCGTACCGCAAAAAAAAAAAAAAGTAAGTAAATAAATAAAAAAACAAATAAATATAAAAAAATAAAAAGGATCACCCAGTGTTTTTATTAATTGAATCTATTTTATATAAGCTATAGATTTTGGACAATAGCGTGCTTTATCTTTTCATAAAACTGATGAAGAAAAGCTATTTCTTCTCATGCAGTCATTTTTTTTAGAAGATGTTGGGGGTAGGAGTTTATTAATTAATTAATTTATTTTGGCTGTGTTGGGTCTTCATTTCTGTGCGAGGGCTTTCTCTAGTTGTGGCAAGCGGGGGCCACTCTTCATCGCGGTGTGCGGGCCTCTCACTGTCGCGGCCTCTCTTGTTGCGGAGCACAGGCTCCAGACGCACAGGCTCAGTAGTTGTGGCTCATGGGCCCAGTTGCTCCGCGGCATGTGGGATCTTCCAAGGCCGGGGCTCGAACCCATGTCCCCTGCATTAGCAGGAGGATTCTCAACCACTGCGCCACCAGGGAAGCCCCAGTCATTTTTTATGTTCACAATTTAATGCCAGATTATTCTCCTCTTATCCCTTAAAAAAATTTCAGCCAACCTCGTTTTAGGTACAGTGATGGCTGGACCTTTGTTTAATTTACCATCTATACAGATCATGTTTGTTTGATTGATTATGAATGAGAAATCCACTCATTTTCTAAATCTTATCCATTGATAGAAATTGCTGTGCAGTTGATTCAGCTGTAATAATATGAATGTATTTTAAATTCTACCAAAGTGAGAAAAGCAGTTATTGTAAAGACATGGCCTTAGTTATTTGGTGACATTTTTGAGATATTACATATTTCTTCCTAAATTATGCTTGTACAGCTAGCCTTATGCAGGCAAGCCACTATGCTTGCAATTCTGTTAGCTGCCACTAGGTCGTGCCTGTTTGTAAATTGTAACCATCTGGGCTTCCCACGTGTGAATAACAGCGAGAATAGGTTTATAGTACACAAGTGAATCAGATATTTTCAATGAAAATTAATTATTAAAATGGTCAATATAAATATTCCATCAGTTACCTATTACAGACAGGTTGATACACCATTTTTAGTAATATTTAAGGAAATGAAAGTGCATGACTATGAGTACCTTTCTTCCATCAAACTTTGTTATTAATAACCTCATATGCTTTCTTTGGTTTTTTCCTTTAGGAAGAATTTTTCTCTTCCTTTTAACTTTGTGTATTAAGAAGCTTTAGGCTATATGCCTTTATACAGCTTCCCGTAGGCTTTCTGCTTATAGCTTTCTCTTCTACTGCCCTAGTTAATTGATTTGCTGCTAGTTCTAGTTGCCCTAAATGACTAAGGTCTGATTTCTTTAGGTCTCAGGTGAAGTAGTATTTCTTGGCACTTTTTATATAGGAAAGAACCATGTCATGTATTCAGTACAGTCTCACTAGGTTTAGCCCCCTTTTAGCCAGCAGTCATAAGATTCTGTCCCTTACCCCAACAACACACACACACACACACACACACACACACACTCACACACACAGCCCGAGTGCGTGCACCCTCCCCTCCCTTCATGCATTGCCTTCCAGCAGTATAATATACACATGTAGATAAGTGGCTGTAACTTCTTTTAGTCTCTGAAAAATCCCGTGGTGGTCTCTCTTCCACCAGCTAGCTGCCAGCCACTGTCACTAATTCTAACTCCTGCTTTCCTTTGGACTTTGATGCTTGGATTGTTTTAAAAGCTAATTTGCATCAAATAGTAAAGATCATCTATTAACTTCCCTAGCAAGTTCCTGGCAGTTTTATAGTCTGCTTTGTAAAATGATGCCATTACTCTATTTCTTCTGAACCTTTGAAAGCATTTATTTCAACTTCCCTTTCAATAAATAGAATGGTTGTAAGTAGAGACATAGTGGCTTCAGTTCTTATGATCACATGTGTTCTCATGCTGTGAAAATTAAGAGTTTAAATATGAAGAGAAAGAAGAAAGAGAGAGAGAATGATACTGATGGAGGAAGGGAAGAAGGGAGGAGAGAGAGACACACGGAGAGAGAGACAGAGACAGACAGAAAGAAAGAAAGGAAGGAAGGAAGAAAGGAAAGAAAGAAAGAAAGAGAAGAAAGAAAGAAAGGAAGAAAGAAAGGGAGGGAGGGAGGGAGGAAGGAAGGAAGGAAGGAAGGAAGGAAGGAAGGAAGGAAGGAAGGAAGAAAGATATTAAAACTTCTCCAAGATGTAGAACAAAGTATTCAATTTTGGTTCTTAGAACTGAGCTCCTGTGCTGGCTGTGTCACTAACTTTCTTGTAACTGTGACCAAGTGATTTCTCATTTATAGTCCTGTTATCTTGTCTGGAAAATGAAGGGATTGGCCTGTAGATCATCATTGCCCACATTGTGAGTCTGTGACTCAGGCTCGTATTAAAGCAAAAATGTGGGGAATGTATCTTAGCTTCAGGTCTGCTTGAGTTCATGACTAAACAACTCAACTACCAATAAAAGGCACAGATTTTTATGCATAATAAAAATGTATAGGTTCACTCTTTCTCCTCTCCTTTCTTGCATTGCCTGGACCTGCTGCTGTCAAGGCAGTGCTTCACATTTGGGAGACATTGGTAGATATAACACTTTTATATTCACACTAAAGGAAAACAGGAACCCTGGGGTGCTTATTTCTTTCATTCACATAGACACAGTCATTCTGATTTACAAGAAATATTACCTTTGGATAAGAGAGAGTATTCTAAGAGGGCACAGCTTGTCTCTGTATTTCTAGGAGTTTGTGGTTATAAAGCAAGGGGCATTCAGAACTTAGTCGTATGCTACCTCTAATAATTTGGAGAGGTGAGGTTGTCTCCTCAAACAGATAATAAACTCCTTGAGGGAAGAGAATCTATCTTATATGCATTTTTTTTGTCGCTCAAAGACCAAATGCAGTGCTATGCACATAGCCTACAAGTTAGCAGTGCACTTCCTCTCTCTGACAAAGTTAGTGACTCATGGCATCTTAGCCTCGTATGGTGATTTTGATGTTTCTAGTCCAACCTCCCATGCAGTGTGATAGAAACCCAGTGCAGAGGAGCGCACCACCTAGCTAAGCAGGTCAGTGCACTGTTGGACAGCTCAAGCTCTGAGCTGGTCCTTCACTGTGTTGAGCTAACATGTGTCTCTCTATATATTTTCACCCCTAGATCCTTCTGGAGAAACAGAAAACAAGTCAGCTGCTTGCCTTTATATTGTTCATCTCCAGAGTTCCTCATTTCCTAAGTATTTATATAAGGAACTTGATGGCTTCAGAGTAAATACATAGCAAAACATTAAAAAAAATTTTAGTCATTGTAGTCATGGGATGAGGTTTGTGAGATTCCTATTTCCATATTGAAGAAAATGAATTCTGATGATTTATTTCAGAAGCACTTTTTAGTGCCAAGCACTCTTCAGAGTGCTTTATAAATATTAACACACTTTAATCTACAATCCAACCCTGTGAGATTGATACTGTCATTGACACCATTTTATGGATGAGGAAACTGAAGTACAGATGATTTAGATAACTTGCCCAAGATCTTTCATCTGGTAAGAGGTAAGATTATGAATAGGGGCTTCTTGTTCCAAAATCCTATTCTCAACCACTAGGCAAAGATGGGATATCTTTTAGGATTTTTTTAAATTTATTTTTTAAGCTGGGTCATTTAATTTTTTTCTCTTTTTCATTCTCATAAATTAGTACTTAGCTGTTTAAAGTTTCCAATTTTTCATGAGACTTATTTAAAATTGTTTCCTTTTTAAAGGTACTGCTTCAAGATCTTTCATTTATTGTTTGTTTTTGCCACCTTGAAGCACTATACCTTTATTTTGATTATATAAAACTTTTTCCGATTTAGTTAACTGATGTTGCTAATATCTGGGAAAGTTCTACTCCAGTCTCTAAGGATGCTGTTATATCAGCTCTGTTTTCTGTCCCTAGGGAAGCTCTACTTTTTTCCATCTAGGTCTTTTGCCCTCTCCTACACTGAATTTATTTAAATGTTTGCTTTGGCTCAAGCCTAAACCATCAAATAAATACCATAATTTGCTCATTTATATATTTTTCACTTTCTTTAAATTCCTAACAACTGTCCTACCATGTCTAAAACCAGTTCTATGTCATTAACCTGGATCTTGGATTTATGGAGTGCCTACCTCACACCAGGGATTTTCACATCTGTCATATGATTTAATCCTGCAAGGAAACTGAGATGCTGAGGTTAAATATCTTGACCAAAGGTCAAATCCAGGTCTTTGTGATTCTAAAGCTCATTCTATACAGTCCAGAACGACTAGCCTTTCTTCACTTTCCTGGGCCTTAGTTTCTCATCTGTGCAATGAAAACAAATGGATTGAGAGCCTATTAAGCGTCACGTACCAGGCTAGGTCCTGCGCAAAAGTGGTTCACAGAAATAGCTACACAACTATGACATAATAAGCTCGTGGCGGAGAGTTCTGTTTGAGCACCCGGTGATGCCTTCTTCTTGGTAGAGGTGAGAAGCTGCCCCTAGAGGAAAAAGTGAGATTTCTCCCTTTCTAAAGAAGCACATTCTATAATTCTATTCTACCATAAAATAGATACATCGAAAAAAATCATGTTGTACTCTTCTTTCTATAAACAGGTTTATTAAGTGTGTGGCATCACAATTATAGTTTGCTGGACTACTAAAGTCCATGAGAAGAGGAACCATGTCCAGTGCCTTGTATATAGTACTTAATACATATTTGGAGGATGAATGAAGGAAAAAAGACATTTTTGTAAATATATGGACTCCTACCTACACACGACTGACAATTCAAAGATTTTTTAATGAGTAACTACTGTCTTATGCCTACTGCCACCTCTATTATTTATATAATTTTCAACTCAGCTAACACTTGTTGAGAACCTAGTTGTGCTAGGTACTGTGCTAGGGAAGGTAACAGTGAATGTACCTACAGCTCTAGCAATGTTTAATTCAAATTAGCATTGTTCTTGAATGCAATTGTAGAATGTAGAACAGTTTTAATAGAATGGTGGAGATGGAAGCCATCTTGTAGTGAGTGCAGGAGTGATTGAGAGTGAGGAAGAGGAGGAATCAGTTTGAAGATGTTCCAGCAATGAAGGCTTAGGAAGCCTTCCTTGAGAGAGAGGCAGAGCTGAACTGTAGAAAAGTTGCATGGATGTTTGTGGGACAGACAGAATTGCAGCTCAAGAGATCATGGGATGGGCTTCCCTGGTGACACAGTGGTTAAGAACCCGCCTGGTTCAAGCCCTGGTCCGGGAAGATCCCACATGCTGCAGAGCAACTAATCCCGTGCGCCACAACTACTGAGACTGCGCTCTAGAGCCCGCGAGCCACAACTACTGAGCCCGCGAGCCACAACTACTGAAGTCTGTGCCCCTAGAGCCCGTGCTCCGCAACAAGAGAAGCCACCGCAATGAGAAGCCCACACACCACAACAAAGAATAGCCCCCACTTGCTGCAACTAGAGAAAGCCCGTGCGCAGCAACGAAGACCCAACACAGCCAAAAATAAATAAATTTATTTTTTAAAAAAGAGATAATGGGAAGATTCCTGAGAAACATGGTCACACATGGAGTGAATGAGTTCCTGAGGATATTATGGTTTGGCCTATTCATCAGTAACCTTGTGGGCCTAAACATAAGGTTTTTTTAAATGAAAGTTATATAACATCTGGATTCCTGAAATCAAGTCACCTATCCACTAAGATTATCTTTTCCAAATTTGTTTGAAATTTTAAAAATAAAATGCAAACACGAGGAGCTGTGGCTTATCTGTGTTTATACCCTTGACATCTAGTTATGTGTCCCTGAAGTTAGTCCTTAATAAATGTTTGTTTGAAGAATGTATTTGTGAAAGAGAAATTATGGAGAACTACTATCAATATGTATTCAATAACTGGATATGAGCCATCTACCTGAATGGTTTAGAGTCCTTCATTTACTTACCTGAAGGTAATGAGCTAGATTTGATCTTTCAGGATTACTTGCAACTCTAGTATTCTTAAAGTCTTTATCCTTTGATGAACAAGTCTTGTTTGACTTTTGACAAACCTAATAACCCAAGCTGTATTGTTTCAGTGATTACTAATGTGAAAGTTGATTTGTTCCTTGAGGCTTGAATGGTTTTAGGGGAACAAGTACATGTGATTGATGATATCATCCATATTTGGACCCTGGGAATTTAAGTTCAGTTTTATGTCAGTGTGAGTTGAAGAAGTTTCTGTTAGGCTGAGAACTTTATGATCTTTTGTGAGATATACTGTTATTTAAGATAGAATCAAGGCATTTTGGTTTCCTTCACTGATACATTGAATTATATGGCAGTCCAATTTAATCATTTTAGTCATTCAGTACTTGGTGATATAGATGATATCATGTTAACCTAATTTCCTCATCATTCCTATAAGGTATACTCACATGATTTTAAACTGATGGACACAACATGGTAACTACAGTTATAGAATTTAGCAGTTTTAATGGGATTCCGTTCACCTGAGTATAAATGTAAATGCTCTCTTTAATCCAATATTTAAGCCATTACCCTTCTCCTTTTTTGCTTGGCCATTTAAAAACGAGTCGATTGTTTGAATGATTCTTATCTATAGGTATTTTCTCATTTTCCATATATGTTGGTGCTTACCTTAGTGTACAGACTTCCTTACTGGTTTGACTTCAGCATTTTCCTTGAGTTTTATTTTCAAATCCTGCTTTCTTTTCAGGCTCTTGCTCAGATCATGTCGTGAAATCCTCATGTGGAGAAATCATTTTTATTTTGTCTTCTCCTTTTGATTTGCATACTCCAGGTTTTGATATAACAAGCTTACAAATTAGCAACAGAGAGAGTTTTAATAGGTGCTGGCTACTTTGCTATAGTATTATAGCTTCACAGTTTTTCCATAATTTCTCAATCTTGGTTCAAAGTTTCCACTTTGATTTGGATAAGCATTTTTTTTTTTTTTGTAGAGAGTTTTATTATTGGGGGAGGGATTTAGTATGCCCAAAGGCTTTTATGCTTCCCTTCTGCCAGCTGGATGCCAGATTTCTGGACCACATGTTCTTTTGAATGGGAGATTTTAAACCCAACGTGTCAAGCATTTTCTAACTTATTTGCCAGACATGCATGAAAAGATATATTCAAAAAATTATAAGCAATTCAGGATCCTCTGGCTTCCATGGATAGGAAGTAATGAGCTTTCATATTGTAATTACAGGAAGCTGGGAAGAAAATTGAGAAACTGGAGATTTTTAAATTAGTGCCCATAGCTCTATTATTATGACATCTGAGAACTTTAAATATTGAAAAACTCAGTACTACTATTTGGTGACAAGTCTGGAACTGAGATTTGTGACAGATTTTGTTTTGAAATTAGACTTTAACATTGCTCCTTAATATTATCTACTTCATAGAGTATTGGGATGATTGAATGAGATAATGAATATAAAACTCTTAACACAGTGTCTGGCACAGAATACGAGCTCCATAAATGTTAAGTATTATTAACCTCTAGAAATACCAGTTGTTTAATAACTAAGATACCACTTTAGAATACATCATTAAATCTGCTCAGCAAAGCAAATTTATCCTTCTTATTGTGTTTTAGTGGTTATTTTGTGAACCCTAAACTCACTTTTGGAATTTTTACTCAGTAAAATTCCCAGTGTCTCAATTGATTCAAAATTGATATAGAGAATATTATTAATGGAATAGTTGGTATTTATGTTTATCCTGACCACAGAGGATAGCAGGAGAAATGGACTTATAGGTAGAAATAGGAAAAGAGAAGCCAAAACCAAACGTTTGGTTAACAGGAGAAATATGCCAGATCATATGTTTTGGCTAGCAACAGACTGTGGCCGGGAGGGTCAGTCAGATGCTTATAAGCAGGTAAACTGATTCTGATTCTAAAAGGTTTTAGAAATTAAAGAAGACCAGGTAGACCATCGTAGAAAAGTAGAGTCTAAAGTTTGTCTACAGTAGAGAGGCAGTTGGGACAAAATCATGTGTGTAAAGAAGGTGGTGTTCTCTGAAACTGAAAGAGGGTGTCAAGGCAGTTGCACTGAAATTAATGGAAGACACAGACTCACAGGGGTCAATAAATCCTTATAATATCAGTGGCAAGGGACTGCCTTTCCCCAGGGATTCAAAGCTTCAGAGAGTGCCCTTCTGGTTTTCAGCAATGTGAAATTCATCCATAGCCAGGAATTAAGCTCAAACATGGATATGTATTGTCAGTGTAAGAAACTAAATGAATCAGGACAATTGGGTTAAACTTTGGGAATCTGCCCACCCATTCTGACCGCAGATAGACAAGATATCAGATATGATGAAATCGGACCATGTGCTCTTCATGTGTACACTAACAGTTTCAGGCATTTTAGCCAAGTAGATGAACCATTCTGGGCCACTGTTCAAGGTTGAAGTAATCAATAGGTTACTTTGCTCCTCACTGGCTTTGATAATTATTTTTATTTTATTTTATGTATTTATTTAATTTATTTTTGGCTGCGTTGGGTCTTCGTTGCTGTGCGCGGGCTGTCTCTAGTTGCAGCAAGCAGGGGCTACTCTTCGTTGTGGTGCACGGGCTTCTCATTGCAGTGGCTTCTCTTGTTGCAGAGCACGGGCTCTAGGAGCACTGGCTTCAGGAGTTGTGGCTCGCGGGCTCTAGAGCTCAGGCTCAGTAGTTGTGGCGCACAGGCTTAGTTGTTCCGCGGCATGTGGGATCTTCCCAGACCAGGGATCGAGCCCTTGTCCCCTGCATTGGCAGGCAGATTCTTAACCACTGCACCACCAGGGAAGCCCTGGCTCTGATAATTCTGCTGTGACCACATTTACAGTTATTTGGGGGTATTTTCATATTTGATGTGGGCTTGATTTTTCTATACCTTCCTTTTAAAATCTGAAATCTGGATTTAAATTATACATCTTACAGAAGTAGGAACATAAGTTATTTCCCCATTTATTGAGGCAAACCAGAGTTGAAATTGATAGATTTCACAGAATTGTTCTTATAGAAGATGAGTATTACATTTCAGGGTTTAGGTGTTGCTTTCCATTTTCATGGTACAATTGAAGCAATCTTCTTCCTCGCACCCCTCTGCTTTGGGAGTTTTGTAATCTTTCCTTTGCGACTTGTTGAGATTGACTGAACGATAGAAGAGAACTATTCTATCTGGGCGAGGAAGACAGCTTTATAATGACAGTATGATAGTTACACACCTTTCTTTAGTGTTAGCAAGGGCATTGACTACTTGTCCAAAATTCAGTTAAAAGATGTTAAAAAGACAGCCTATTTTACATTTTCTCTAAATTTTTCTGTAAAGAAGCACCCATAATTTCCAATCCAGTATAAATCACTCTGAAATATCAAGAGAAAAATGGAATTCTTATTTTAGAGGCTGTTAAGGATACTCTCAGGCCAGTGTGAAGTTTGGGAAATGTAGAACTTAAGATTCTGACCTGTCTGTGCTCTGAACTCTTCACTCCTAATTCTTTTTTTAAAATTCAATTTATTTAAACAAACAAAAATATTCACCCATTTCTCCTACTCCCATCCCCCACCTCTGGCAGCCATCAATCTGTTCTCTATATGTATGAACAATTGGATTTTATGTGTGTGTGTGTGTGTGTGTGTGTGTGTGTGTGTGTGTGTTTTCCCACATGTAAGAGAAACCATATGGTATTGGTCTTTCTCTGTCTGACTTATTTCACTTACCATAAAGCCCTCAAGGTCCATCCATGTTGTCACAAATGGGAAGATTTCATTCATTTTTATGGCTGATAATATTCCATTATATATACTTATAGATCACAATTTCTTTATCCATTCATCCATCCATGGACACTTGGGTTGTTTCCATACCTTGGCTACTGTAAATAATGCTGCAGTGAACACAGAGGTGCATATATCTTTTCAAATTAGTGTTTTTGTTTTCTTTGAATAAATACCCAGAAGTGGGATTGTTGTATCATATGGTAGTTCTATTTTTAATTTTTTGAAGAACCTCCATACTGGTTTTCATGGTGTCTGTACCAATTTACATTCCCACCAACAGTGCGCTAGGATTCCCTTTTCTCCACATCCTCACCAACATTTGTTATTTCTAGTCTTTTTGATAATAGCCATCCTGACTGGTGTGAGGTGGTATCTCATTGTGGTTTCTCTGATGGTTAATGTTGTAGAGCATCTTTTCATGTATCTGTTGGCCATCTGTATATCCTCTTTGGAAAAATGTCTATTAAGATCTTCTGCACATTTTAAAATCAGATTATTTGGGGGTTTTTTGCTATTGAATTGTATGAGTTCTTTATATATTTTGGATATTAGCCCTTTATCAGATATATGCTTTGCAAATATTTCCTCCCATTCAGTAGGTTTCCTTTTTATCCCATTGGTGGTTTCCTCTGCTGTGCAGAAGCTTTTTATTCCGATGTAGTCCTACTTGTTTATTTTTGCTTTTGTTGCGTTCACTTTTGGTGTCAGATTCAAGAAAATCATTGCCAGGACCTATGTCAAGGGGCTTATTACCACCTATGTTTTCTTCTAGGAGCTTTATGGTTTCAGGTCTTATACTCAAATCTTTAACCCATTTTGAGTTAATTTTTGTGTGTTGTGTAAGATAGTGGTTTAGTTTCGTTATTTTACATGTGGCTGTCCAATTTTCCCAACACTGTTTATTGAAGGCACTCTCCTTTCCTCACTGTACATTCTTGGCTTCTTTAGTCATAAATTAACTGACCATATATGAGTGGGTTTATTGATGGGCTGTCTATTCTGTTCCATTGATCTATGTATCTGTTTTTATGCCAATACCATTAATTAATATAGCTTTGTAATATAGTTTGAAATCAAGGACAATGGTGTGGTGCCTCCACCTTTGCTCTTTCTCAAGATTGCTTTGGCTATTTGAGGTCTTTTATGGTTCCATATAAATTTTAGGACTGTTTTTCTATTTTTGTAAAAAATCTCATTGGAATTTTGGTAGGGTTAGTATTGAACCTGTATATTGCTTTGGCTAGTATGGACATTTTAACAATATTAATTCTTTCAATCCATGTGCACAGAATATCTTTTCATTTATTTCTGTCTTCTTCAATTTCTTTCATTAATGTCTTATAGTTTTCAGTATATAGGTCTTTTACCTCCTTGGTTAAATTTATTCCTAGGTATTTTATTCTTTTTGATGCAATGGTAAATAGAATTGTTTTCTTTTTTTTTTTAAACATCTTTAATGGAGTATAATTGCTTTGCCATGGTGTGTTAGTTTTTGCTTTATAACAAAGTGAATCAGTTATACATATACATATGTCCCCATATCTCTTCCCTTTTGCATCTCCCTCCCTCCCACCCTCCCTAGCCCACCCCTCTAGGTGGTCACAGAGCACCGAGCTGATCTCCATGTGCTATGCAGCTGCTTCCCACTAGCTATCTATCTTACGTTTGGAAGTGTTTATATGTCCATGCCACTCTCTCACTTTGTCCCAGCTTACCCTTCCCCCTCCTTGTATCCTGAAGTCCATTCTCTAGTAGGTCTGCATCTTTATTCCCATCTTACCCCTAGGTTCTTCTGACCATTTTTTTTTCTTTTCTTTTTTAGATTCCATATATAGGTGTTAGCATACGGTATTTGTTTTTCTCGTTCTGATTTACTTTACTCTGTGTGACAGTCTCTAGGTCCATCCACCTCACTACAAATAACTCAGTTTCATTTCTTTTTATGGCTGAGTAATATTCCATTGTATATATGTGCCACATCTTCTTTATCCATTCATCTGTTGATGGACACTTAGGTTGCTTCCATGTCCTGGCTATTGTAAATAGAGCTGTAATGAACATTTTGGTACATGATGCTTTTTGAATTATGGTTTTCTCAGGGTATATGCCCAGTAGTGGGATTGCTGGGTCGTATGGTAGTTCATTTTTTAGTTTTTTAAGGAACCACCATACTGTTCTCCATAGTGGCTGTATCAATTCACATTCCCACCAACAGTGCAAGAGGGTTCCCTTTTCTCCACACCCTCTCCAGCATGTATTGTTTGTAGATTTTTTGATGATGGCCATTCTGACCTGTGTGAGAGGATATCTCATTGTAGTTTTGATTTGCATTTCTCTAATGATTAATGATGTTGAGCATTCTTTCATGTGTTTGTTGGCAATCTGTATATCTTCTTTGGAGAAATGTCTGTTTAGGTCTTCTGCCCAGTTTTGGATTGGGTTGTTTGCTCTTTTGATACTGAGCTGCATGAGTTGCTTGTATGATTTGGAGATTACTCCTTTGTCAGTTGCTTCATTTGCAAATATTTTCTCCCATTCTGAGGGTTGTCTTTTGGTCTTGTTTATGGTTTCCTTTGGTGTGCAAAAGGTTTGAAGTTTCATTAGGTCCCATTTGTTTATTTTTGTTTTTATTTCCATTTCCCTAGGAGGTGGGTCAAAAAGGATCCTGCTGTGATTTATGTCATAGAGTGTTCTGCCTATGTTTTCCCCTAAGAGTTTGATAGTTTCTGGCCTTACGTTTAGGTCTTTAATCCATTTTGAGCTTATTTTTGTGTAGGTGTTAGGGAGTGATCTAATCTCATACTTTTACATGTAGCTGTCCAGTTTTCCCAGCACCACTTATTGAAGAGGCTGTCTTTTCTCCACTGTATATTCTTGCCTCCTTATCAAAGATAAGGTGACCATATGTGTGTGGGTTTATCTCTGGGCTTTCTATCCTGTTCCATTGATCTATCTTTCTGTTTTTGTGCCAGTACCATACTGTCTTGATTACTGTATCTTTGTAGTATAGTCTGAAGTCAGGGAGCCTGATTCCTCCAGCTCCATTTTTCGTTCTCAAGATTGCTTTGGCTATTCAGGGTCTTTTGTGTTTCCATACAAATTGCGTTCTAGTTCTGTGAAAAATGCCAGTGGTAGTTTGATAAGGATTGCATTGAATCTGTAGATTGCTTTGGGTAGCAGAATCATTTTCACAATGTTGATTCTTTCAATCCAAGAACATGGTATATCTCTCCATCTATTTGTATCATCTTTAATTTCTTTAATCAGTGTCTTATAATTTTCTTCATACAGGTCTTTTGTCTCCTTAGGTAGGTTTATTCCTAGGTATTTTATTCTTTTTGTTGCGATGGTAAATGGGAGTGCTTTTTTAATTTCACTTACACATTTTTCATCATTAGTGTATAGGAATGCAAGAGATTTCTGTGCATTAATTTTGTGTCCTGCTACTTTAGGATTGTTTTCTTAATTACTCTTTCTGATACTTCATTGTTAGTGTATAGAAACACAGCAGACTTTTGTGTATTGATTCTGTATCCTGCAACTTTACTGAATTCAGTTATTTGTTTTATGAGTTTTCTGATGTAATCTTTAGAGTTTTCTATATGTAATATCATGTCATCTGCAAATAGCGACAGTTTTACTTCTTCCCATCCAATTTGGATTTCTTTTATTTCTTTTTCTTGCATAATTGCTCTGGGTAGGATTCCCAATACTATGTTGAATAAAAGTTTCTGAAAATGGGCATCCTTGTCTGGCTCCTGATATTAGCAGAAAAGCTTTAAGCTTTCAACCATTGAGTATGATGTTAGCTGTGGGCTTGTTATATATGTCCTTTACTATGTTCCTCTCTACCCACTTTGTTGAGAGTTTCTATCATAAATGGGTGTTGAATTTTGTCAAATGCTTTTTCTGCATTTGTTGAGATGATCGTATGATTTTTATCCTTCTTTTTTTGTTTGTTTGTTTTGCTTTTTTTGCGGTACACGGGCCTCTCACTGTTGTGGCCTCTCCCGTTGCGGAGCACAGGCTCCAGAAGCGCAGACTCATCAGCCATGGCTCACGGGTCCAGCCGCTCCGCGGCATGTGGGATCCTCCTGGACTGGGGCACGAACCCGTGTCCCCTGCATCGGCAGGCGGACTCTCAACCACTGCGCCACCGGGGAAGCCCCTTCATTTTGTTAATGTTGTGTACCACATTGACTGATTTGCAGACGCTGAACCATCTTTCCATCCCTGGAATAAATCCCACTTTATCTTGGAGTATGAACCTTTTAATATATCGTTGAATTCAGTTTCCTAATATTTTGTTGAGAATTTTTGTATCTATGTTCATCAGGGAAATTGGCCTGTAATTTTCTTTCCTTGTGGCATTTTAAATTTATTTATTTATTTATTTATTTATTTATTTATTTATTTATTTATTTATTTATTTATGGTTGCGTTGGGTCTATGTTGCTGTGCATGGGCTTTCTCTAGTTGCGGCGAGCAGGGGCTACTCTTTGTTGCGGTGTGCAGGCTTCTCATTGTGGTGGCTTCTCTTGTTGTGGAGAATGGGCTCTAGGCGCACAGGCTTCAGTAGCTGTGGCACATGGGCTCTAGAGCACAGGTCTTCAGTAGTTGTGGTGCACGGGCTTAGTTGCTTCACGACATGTGGGATCTTCCTGGACCAGGGCTCAAACCCATGTCCCCTGCATTGGCAGGCAGATTCTTAACCACTGCGCTACCAGGGAATCCTGTTGTGGCATTTTTGACTGGTTTTGATATTAGGGTAATGCAGGCCTTGTGAATGAGTTTGGAAGACTTCCATTCTCTTCTATTTTTTTGGAAGAGTTTGAGAAGGATTGATATTAATTCTTTGAACGTTTGGTAGAATTCACCAGTGAAGCCATCTGGTCCTGGACTTCTGTTTGTTGGGAGGCTTTTGATTACTGATTTGATCACCTTATTTGTTATTGGTCTGTTCTGGTTTTCTATTTCACCATGATTTGGACTTAGTAGGTTGTATGTTTCTAGGAATTTATCCAGTATTTCTAGATTGTCCAATTTGTTAGCATATAATTCCTCATAGTACTCCCATAATCCTTTGTATTTCTGTGACATCAGTTGTAATATCTACTCTTTTATTTCTGATTTTGAGTCGTCTCCCTATTTTTTCTTGATGAATAATTCTTTACTAAAGTACCCAGCTTTCCAGTTAACTCTAGGCAGTTAGCTTACAGATATGTCACAGTTGTGTATAATATGAATGTGAAATAATGCCTCTAGCAACAGTAACTTCAGACATAGAGGATAGAACTCTTGTGTATGCTTGCTTAAGAAATTTACTTTCCCAGAAAACTCCCTTCATGTCTTACTAGAACTTTTGGCATTGATGTATTAAATTACTTGGTCCTTGAAATCAGGGTACCTTTGGTCCTCTCCCAACTTTTTTAGCCATAAAGCTTTTTTCCTCTATTCTTTTACTAGTCTTATAAGTGCTCCTAATGAGGATTGGAGGCTTTGTACTGAGATTGAGAATCTGAATTTATTGGGCATAATACCAGTGATGAAGTCGGGTAAGGAAGCCCTCACTGGATGCTTACTAGATACAGTGATGAATCCCTTTACATGATCAACTCACTTAGATGCTAGTTTAGTTTACCTCTCTGACAAATAGTCATACTTATGTGACTCACAAATTTGACTAGAGAGTTACTTGAGGTGTTCAAGTATTTAAAGGATAAATAAACATTTTGTGATAGCTTCTGATGATTGTTTTCCATTGTGTGTGTGTGTGTGTGTGTGTTTGTGTGTGTGTTGGTGAATAGTGAATGTTCAACCAAATCTTATCAGTGAGTAAATTGGCCCTGAAATTTGAATTGAGTTCAATTCAGTATGTACTTTGGGAGGAGCATGAACACTTTCCAGCCACTGGGGTGCTGGTTAAAGTCCTGTAGCAGGAATTTACAGGATGCCATTACAGCCAGAAGGTTGATATCTAAATTTAACTTCTGGCATGAGCTTGTTCTGTAGCAAAATCTAACTGAAGAAAAGAAATTCTTGCTGAAGTTTCAACTACATTTTAAAAAGGAATTTACCTTGCAGAGAGTAAGACTGAAAAACATTTGAGTCACTTCATAAAATAGGAATACAGTTATGTGTCCTTAATGATGGGGGTCATTGATAAATGTGTAATTAGCAAAATGAAAGCAAGAAGCTGCACTTTACAGTTTGTTTTTTTACCCACTTTTCATGGCAGCCTGACTTGAATCACTGCCTGTCCTGTCATCACAGAGCCTGTGAACTAGAGAAACACTCTGACATCCACCCACTTCTCTCTCATCTTTTGTTTTCCAGAGTATGTCAGATGTGTAAACTTTGGTCTGATTGTGTGTTGTGGGCTCCTTAAATAAAACAGTTTTGCAAGGGCAGATCATTGTTACCATACTGCATTTATGGCCACTAAGTTTCTACTCTGCTTAAAATCTTTGAGAGCGGCTCCTATTTCTATAATAAACATTACAGTCCTTGAGCCATTTTCAAGGATCTTCAGAAACAACCCACAAATGATTTGTCTTCCACAGTATGAACCTGCCATCCTAGCCCGCCCATGTGTGCTCACCATCCTACAAATACCTGGTACCTAATCTTCTCATCTCATCCTCATTCGTGCTGTTCCTCTTTCCAGGAAGTCTCTCTGCCCCTCCATCCTCACCTAGGTCCTTCTCATTCTTTAAGACCCAGCTCCACTTTCTCCTCTTGGAAAACTCCCTTGACAACTTCAGGCCTGAGTGACATCCTCTTCTCAGAACTCTCATCACATTTGTTGTTACTAAATTTTGCTCTTAATTGTCTACATTGTTTGCTTTTATTTCATATTATGTTGTTCTTGTCTCCCCAACTCAAAAGAGGTTTCTTGAGTACACAGGCAGTGTTTTAAAGCTCATCTGGTTCCCCAGAAGCATGTGACACAAGTGTGTGCATATTGTTGGTGGACACCATAAATGTTTGTTGATTAACTGACACTTTCCCACTTGAACATTTTCATTTTTATTTATTTATTTATTGAGATATAGTTGATTTACGATATTATTAAAGTTTCAGGTATACAACAAGTGATTCACAATTTTTAAAAGATTATACTCCGTTTATAGGTATTATAAAATATTGGCTATATTCCCTGTTCTGTACAATATATCCTTGTAGCTTATTTTATACATAATAGTTTGTACTTCTTAATCCCCTACCTTTATCTTGCCCCTCCCCCCTTTCCTCTCCCCACTAGCAACCACTAGTTTGTTCTATATATCTGTGAGTCTATTTCTTTTTTGATACATTCACTAGTGTGTTTTATTTTTTAAATTTCACATATAAGTGATAACATACAGTATTTATCTTTCTCTGACTTATTTCAGCGAGCATAATACCCTTTAAGTCCATCCATGTTGTTGCAAATGGCAACATTTCATTCTTTTTTATGGCTGAGTAGTATTCCACTGTGTATTGTATACTGTATCTTTTTTATCCATTCATCTGTTGATGGACACTTAGGTTGCTTCCATATCTTGGCTATTATAAATAATGCTCCTCTGAACATTGGGGTGCATGTATCTTTTCAAATTAGTGTTTTCATTTCTTGGGATATATGCCCAGGAGTGGGATTGCTAAATCATATGGTAGTTCTGTTTTTAGTTTTTGGAGAAACCTCTGTACTGTTCTCCATAGTGGCTGCACCAATTTACACTCCCACCAACAGTGTACAAGGGTTCCCTTTTCTCCACATCCTCAACAACATTTGCTATTCCACATGAACATTTTTAAAGACCTCATTGGCTTGAATTTTAGGGAATCATAATAGGTATTTGTTAAATGGATAAAATGAATGACGGATATGATTTTTTATTTATTTTTGCCACCCCCGCATCCCCATTCGTGGCCAACCAATTGAATGTATGATTCTCAGGGATTTAATCTTCTTGTTCAACTTTGCATCCCCAGCACCTAGATCAGTGCCTAGGTCATATTAGATGCCCAATAAATATTTGTTGAATGAATCTTCAGCAAAATCACCCTGCATATATTAAATGCAATGTCTTGTGACATTTTGTATTTCTCTCATCTCAAATGCTTGAGCGTTATAGGACTTAAATTGCCAAATATGTTAAGTTCCTACTGTCTTCAATTTTAAATCCAGTTTTTTGGTGATCTTTTAATGGCTCTGGGATTTCTGTCCCGTGGACATAAGCAAGCAATTAACCAGTGTTGTTTGATAACAACTGTGTGCGGAATCCAGGTTTTAGGTTGTTTTTATATTAAATTGGATTAGTTTAAAATATTTAAATGGCATTTATTAGCAAGTTCTCATAATTTCATATATTATTTTAAAAGAGATATATCTTTTTTTTTTAAAGATGAACTCCTCTAACAAAACCAATCACATTTGTTGCTAGAACTATGTTTGAGAGAGACAGTGTAGCACCTGTTTTTTTTTCTTTTTATGACCATATATATGCACTGAGGTGGGTCTTTTAATTGCTTTATGAAACAGAATAACTTGATTTACCTGCTTTTTGTAAAAGATAAATTTGTTACCCTGGGAATATTGTGGAAAAAATTCAATGAAACTTAAAAGAAAAGCTTAATGAAAAAGTTCTGCACATAGGTGAAATGTCCTTATTTTCACACTTATTTTTTTCAGACATAAAACTCAGTTTTCTATAGGATGCTTGTGAAATCATGGCTTCCAACTGCAGTGCTGAGGACCTCTCATATGCCTTAAAGAACTGGATTGGTGGACCACTAAGCTAAATATGTGAGGGAAATAGAACTTGAAGCAAATTAGAAAACTTGTAAGCTTTTAAGCCTTGTTAGCCTGCCAATTCAAGCAGCATGTAGCAGGCATGTCATATATTCGTAGAGCCAAAATAAATGGCCACAAGGAATTCCTTGTGGTAATACAGATGTAAGGAAAGCTTAAAATGGAAAGAAAGAAAACATTATTTTCATTGTTTATTCCGGAGGTCGATAAATACATTTAAAGAAATGCCTCTTCAGATATTGCTTTAGGTGCCAAAGAGCATCTTTGTGATCTTCTGGACCAGGCACTGGCAATGTTTCTATGTTATGTGCTGGCTTGTGAAGGGAAGGCAAAAGAAAGGAGGAGACGAGGAAAGTGTAAGAAAAAGTGGGATAAAAGTAACTGCTGGCAGTGGCCTTGCAAGCCACTCTGGAACAAGGTACTATTTCCATTATATCAGTAGAAAATATTTATTTATTTTGTTTTACCATCAAGAACAATTCCGTGAGAAAATGTGTGAATCCTTAAAAATATAGATAATCTACTTAATAATGAATCTAGTGTGTATGTAATTTTAAAGTAAAAACTTTTTTTAAATTGAAGTATAGCTGATTTACAATGTTGTGTTAGTTTCTGGTGTACAGCAAGGTGATTCAGGTGTGTGTGTATGTATATTCTTTTCCACTATAGCTTACTATAAGATATTAGATATAGTTCCCTATGCTATAGAGTAGGACCTTGTGTTTATCTGTTTTATATATAGTAGTTTGTATCTGCTAACCCCAAACTCCTAATTTCTCTCTCCGCCTCCCTTTCCCCTTTGGTAACCATAAGTTTTTTTTCTGTGTCTGTGAGTCTGGTTCTGTTTTGTAAATAAGAAGTTCATTTGTATCATATTTTAGATTCCACATATAAGTGATATCATATGATATTTGTCTTTCTCTGTCTGACATTTCACTTAATATGCTATTCCCTGGGTCCATCCATGTTGCTGCAAATGGGTATATTTCATTCTTTTTTATGGCTCAGTAGTATTCCGTCATACACACACACACACACACACACACACACACACACACACACATATATATACACACACATATATATATACACACCACATTTTCTTTGTCCAGTCATCAGTTGATGGGCACTTAGATTGTTTCCATGTCTTGGCTATTGCAAATGGTGCTGCAGTGAGACTGTCTTCTCGCCATTGTATATTCTTGCCTCCTTTGTCAAAAATTAATTGACTGTAGGTGTGTTGGTTTAACTAATTGACTGTAGGTGTGTTGGCTGTATTCTGTTCCATTGATCCATATGTCTGTTTTTTGTGTCAATATCATGCTTTTTGATTACTGTAGCTTTATAGTATAGCCTAAAGTCAGGGAGAACGATGCCTCCTGCTTTGTTCTTTTTCCTCAGGATTGCTTTGGCAATTTAGGGTCTTTTATGGTTCCATATGAATTTTAGGATTATTTGTTCCAGTTCTGTGAAAAATGTCATGGATATTTTGATAGGGATCACATTAAATCTGTAGATTTCTTTGGGTAGTATGGTCATTTTAACAAGATTAATTCTTCCAGTCCAAGAGCATGGGATATCTTTCTATTTCTTTAAAGCATCTTCAATTCCCTTTATCAGTGTTTTATAGTTCTCAGCATATAAGTCTTTTAACTTCCTTGGTCAGGTTTATTCCTAAGTGTTTTTAATGTGATTTTTAAAAGGGATTGTTTTCTGGAAGTAAAAACGTTTTTTATTTTCCTTATGTTATATCTAATATAGAATTTTTATAAAAGATCATTAATTAAAATTCAGAAATAACTCTTTTACTTTCAAGGAAAAATATGTACTTCGGGGATGTTTCTTGTTTCTTCCTGTGGCTCAAAGTGAAATCTCCTTCACCCCACTCCCAGTTCAGTTTAATCACATTGATTCTTGGGCAAAAACATTCCAAAAATTAACCTACTATCCAAAGATATAGAGAGAAGTCATTTGGTTATCTCATATTTTTACTCTAAATCCAAGATAAGATCTTGCTGTTACCAAAAGAGCAGGAATAGACCATTCTTTATCGAAACTGAGTGCTCTATATGTCAAGAATCGCAGATATTAACATTTCAATTTGAAAGCTAGAATTATGAGAAAATACTCAACTTTACAGATCTGATAGATATGAAACTGAGGTGGCCAAAGCTCAGCCAGCCTAGAGGATGCTCAACTGACAAAAATCCTTGCTTGGAAGGGTTAAGTTACCATTTAATCTTTGACCTTTCGAAGTAAGAATCCTGAGAAATGCTGTCATGCTCTAACTTCCAATGAGAAGATAGAGTCAGCAAAACTAAGTAAAACATGATCTCTACTTTTATGGAATTTACAGTCTGATAAGGGAGAAAACTTAAGGGCCTATAATAAGAATGTGATCCGTGCCATAAGGGAGACACAGTGTCATGACATGACTAAGAAGGTGGGCTCTGGTCTCAGACTGCCTGGGTTTGAACCATGGCTTGAGGGTAGCTACATGAAGTTGTGCAAGACTTAACCCTTCTCCACCTCTGTTTCCCCATCTGTAAAATGGGAACAGTAGTACTGTCTTCAAGAGGAGTCTGGAGAGCAGTAAGACTTGGTGTGAGTAATTTCTGGGGTGTTCCTTTTAGTGACTCATTTCTATGCAGTAGTGTTTGAGTGTGTGTTTAAGAGTATTAAGTTAGAGTGCTTGGTATACCATTCATGGGAGAATGAGAGACCTGTGTTGGAATCAGAATACCTAGAGTCTGCTTCCACCCCTTCATAAACTCTCATAATCATTTCTCTTTGCTATGCCTTTGGTTTCTTCTCTATTTAAATGAGCATAGGAAGTTCTACGACAGCAGGGACCTTATCAGTCTTGTTCCATATCTAGAACAGTGCTTGGCATATAGTGGATGTGGATAAATGTTGGTGCAGCACAACTCAGGAATATTATGAAGATGGCACTGCAACAGGCATGAACGTAATTTTGAGAAGGAATCATAAGTACTACACAAAAATGACTGGCTTTCGTTGTTTAAGATTCCCAAGAGAGACAAGAAATACGAAATGATCACTGCTACATTTCTCTGCCAGGATCTAAGCATGAGCTTTAGAGTCAGAGGATCTTGCCTGGAGCCATGGTTCTACCACTTCACGCTTTGTAACTTCAGATAAGTAATTTAGCTTCCTTGAGCTTCATTTCCTTCATTGGTCTTTTTTGGGTTATCACCCATGGTTTAGATTATTTTTTAGAGCTCCAAAGACCAGTGAAATAAAAACACTTGCAAGCTGCGAATACCATACAAGTACAAATGTACTAAGAAACAGTAACTTTTCATGTTCTATATTAGAGGACTATAAATCATGAAAAGCAAACTCATATTCCTATTACTCAAGTCTAAAGTAGTGAAGATAAAGTTGTATTGTCCCCCAAACAAAGTTGATCTTTAAAATGGACCCCCCTCCCTGTCTTTTATACAGAGACGAGCAGCGCGGCAGGACAGAACATCTCTCCACTGTCACACCAGCTCTTTTTAGTTGTTGCACCTAGCTTCTTCTGTGCCAGCTCCAAAAATAGTTCCAGTTTGAAGGAAGACATGCAGATATGCGCTGGCTAGAACTGTTTTGAGGAACTGGCCAGGGTCCCATCAGAGGTTACAGGTCAATTTTAAAAATGAAGAAAATTCCTTCTCCCATTCCCCCTGTCTTACATAAAATGCATGGCCAGAATTCAATTCCTGTTTGTATTCTTTCATTTGTAAAAGTTTAAAATTCAAATTTATTATTTGTTTCTATACTTGATAGACCTCTGTAGAAAAATCTTTCTCCAGACCCTCACTCACTGTTTATGTTCTGAGGAAAGAAACCATTATATATATATATATATATATATGTATAACTGAATCGCTTTGCTGCACAC
>NW_006789838.1:706384-724328 GCF_000442215.2 Lipotes vexillifer | reverse complement strand
ATAAAAAAAAAAATATATATATATATATATATATATATATATATATATATATATATATATATATATATATATATATATTTCTTTTTCATTATTTTTCTTTCAAATATGTTCAGGCAGCCCATGTAATTTAGTTATAGGATTAAATTTGAATATATCTTTAAATATAAACTTACAAACTCACAGAACATACTCTTTTAGAGTGCTTTCAGTATTTTTTAAGAAGGCAAAGCTACATATAATACATTTTAGAAATATTTCCATGAAGAATGACTTAGAGAAACACGTTTTGCTCTTAAATGGATAAGCCTGCATGAATTTTCTATATACTTAATTTCCTAATGGTATCTGAAAAATTAGGTGATATTGAGTTTCATCTTGAATGAGGAAAGAATAAAGCAAAAATTCAGATTCTGTAAAATTATTGAAGAAACTGTTTAAAAAAGTAAATGAAATGTTTTCAAGAACTTTAATTCTACTTTTTTGATGAAGTTAACAATTAGTTGATTTGTCTGATATTCAGAGCTTACTTTTGCTTTAGAAAATCCCTGTTATTTTGGTATGTGTTCATGGCATAATGCCAGTAAATTAACATTTAATCTGTCTTCTCAGCTGAGTTCCTAGAAATTGTTGCTGGTCGACACTGGTTTAAAGTACAAACCCTAAAGCTGCACAGTATTTAATGTATGACCAGTGTATGAACAGTGCTTTCGGTCTCACTTATTTGTCCATGCTGAAACCTCCTTCTGAGTTGTTCCAATATCCCTTCATAAAGACTAAGAACTAATAGAGCATACACAGAAAAAAAAATCCAGCATCTTTTCAAAGGACTTTTTTCTTGATCTGAAGCACATTTTACATTTCACAGTCTCTCTCCTACCTCATTTGCAGTGGGTCTCCAGCTAGTTATGTCATATCTGTTTTGTGTGATCATCAACAATTACATTTCAAATACACAGTTACCTCTTGGAGCATCTTAAATTTTCCTAGCAATTTCTGTTTTCTGGATTTTGAGAGCAGATCATCAAGCCTTCGATCAGATCATAGTAAAGCCAGTTTAATGGCAGGTCTTTGGTAGCCTCTAAAACCTGAAGACACACAGGTGGATCATGACTACATAAAGCACTGACATGTCAGGCTCTGGCTCTTTCTGAGCAGTGGACCCCTGAATGAATTTCTGCCCCCAAACAGACCAAAATGAAATAATCTTTTTTTTCTTTTTAATTGGGCTGTTGCCCAGTTTTGTATTTCAACAGTAAATCGAAGTGGTTGCTTCCTTTTACTATGTACAGTTCTACACTGGGAAATGCCCTTTTTATTGACAATGGCTGACTGTCTCCTATGTTGCACTGTCAGTATCTAGATGCTTCCTGTTTTAAAGAGGATATGTTACTACTTTTCCAATTCTAGAGTTTAAAATGGAAGCAATGTGTTATATTAGCTAATTTTATTTTATTTCATTTTTTGCAGGTTTCTGGAAAGTGCCTTTTCTGAAAACTCTGCTGATTGGATTCCACTTTCGAGCTGCCTCTTTATAAACACCTCTCCCTACCACCATCACTGCCACCTCTCCCTGCCCCGCCCCCGCAAAAAAACCCTGGTGTGCTTGTAGTTCATTCTCAGCAACTCGTTCATTCTTTTTTTCTTTGATTCTCAATTTTCATAGTCATTTTTCCTCCTCCCGATTTTGCAGCAAAAACAAAAACAAAAAAATTGCAGTTGTAACATCCTATTAATCTTTAAAGCCAAGAGATAGGTAAAAAAACTTTTCTCCCCTTGACCTGAGACCATTCCACACATTGACAGGCAGCCAGCAGCATATGCTTTTGGCAAGAATAATTGAAAATATCAACTGGAGAGCACAGAATCCTTTTGAAACTCTGCCAGTTATTTGAAGTAACTTCAGCAGAGGAAAAAAATAAAGCACTCAATATCTTAACCTTGACGGCTGCCTTCTTAGGAGTTGGTCTCTAATTTGATTTTTAGTTATTCTGATACAATTTTTATTTTATAGTGGGCTTTTTGTTTGACTAGACCACCAAATTTGACTTAAATGAAAACTTAAGTGCTAACAAAGAAACATTTCACCAAAGCAACCAGTTATCTCTTCACATTTAGCTTGAATTTATTTTTAACCTTTCAACAACAGCAGTAATAGTGTTGTAGAGAGGGTGCACTTGATTTTAGCTTTGCTTTCAATATGACGGCTGTCAATGTTGCCCTGGTTCGTGATACCAAGTGGCTGACTTTGGAAGTCTGTAGAGAATATCAGAGAGGAACCTGCTCTCGAGCTGATGCAGATTGCAAGTTTGCCCATCCGCCAAGAGTTTGCCATGTGGAAAATGGTCGTGTGATGGCTTGTTTTGATTCTTTAAAGGTGAGTCTCATCTAAATGCACATCATTTTTAATTGAAACTTGTTGATTTGTATGGGGTTTTTTTTGAAATATGTTGTGCCTTGAAATTAGTCAAGTTAATGACAGCATGAAAGCAGTAAGTTTGTTTGTTTTTTAAGACAGGATATAGACTTTGTAGAACTAAGCCAGACTAAAGCTCACCAATCAAAGCTTACTGACCGAGATAGATAGACTTAAAGAAAAAAAAATTCAAGAATTTTTGTAGGAGTGAGAAGTTGTAGCCTTGCTGTACTTTACGTCTCTGTATATTATTTAGATTTTAATACAGTGGTCATAGTCCTCAACTTAGAGAAGTCCTTCACTGAAATATAGCTTATTATCTATGTTATCAAAATATACTTGGCAGGGACCAATCAGAGGATAAATAAAGTCAGACAGAGAAAGTATAAGGTGAAAATCTCACCATCCAGGAGGAAAATGATGGCATTTTGAATTTTCGTACTTAAAGGATATTTTGAACCTTTAACTTAAACATATTTGCTACAAAACTAGGTTCATGTAATTTTCTTCCTGAGCAACTGATTGACCAATTTCATATTTGTGAGCACATTTTATAAGGAAAGGTCTATTGCCAAGGTCATCAAACCTGAATATTATGTACATGAGTATAAACAAAATATAAGGACAGGTGAGATATTATGTAGAATAGAACATATATGATTGCAGAACGAAAAATGCACTGATTTTCATGTTTTATCCATGGTTATCCTTAAACTAAGCATAAACGTACAAATTAAAGCATAGGAGTAAAAAATGGTAATAGATTCCTGGTTTAATTAGTAAGATTTGCTATGATTCATTTTAGATTTTTTTTCAATGTATGTTAAAATGGATATGGGGGGAATGAATTAACCTTAATAACCGTTTCAATTTCTTTTTTTTTTTTTAACATCTTTATTGGAGTATAATTGCTTTACAATGGTGTGTTAGTTTCTGCTTTACAACAAAATGAATCAGTTATATATATACATATGTTCGCATATCTCTTCCCTCTTGCATCTCCCTCCCTCCCACCCTCCCTATACCACCCCTCAAGGTGGTCACAAAGCACCAAGCTGATCTCCCTGTGCTATGCGGATACTTTCCACTAGCTATCTACCTTACGTTTGGTAGTGTATATAGGTCCATGCCTCTCTCGCTCGCTTTGTCACAGCTTACCCTTCCCCCTCCCCATATCCTCAAGTCCATTCTCTAGAAGGTCTGTGTCTTTATTCCTGTCTTACCACTAGGTTCTACATGACACTTTTTTTTCTTAAATTCCATATATATGTGTTAGCATACAGTATTTGTCTCTCTCTTTCTGACTTACTTCACTCTGTATGACAGACTCTAGGTCTATCCACCTCATTACAAATAGCTCAATTTCGTTTCTTTTTGTGGCTGAGTAATATTCCATTGTATATATGTGCCACATCTTCTTTATCCATTCATCCGATGATGGACACTTAGGTTGTTTCCATCTCTGGGCTATTGTAAATAGAGCTGCAGTGAACATTTTGATACATGACTCTTTTTGAATTATGGTTTTCTCAGAGTATATGCCCAGTAGTGGGATTGCTGGGTCATATGGTACTTCTATTTGTAGTTTTTTAAGGAACCTCCATACTGTTCTCCACAGTGGCTGTATCAATTTACATTCCCACCAGCAGTGCAAGAGGGTTCCCTTTTCTCCACACCCTCTCCAGCATGTATTGTTTCTAGATTTTTTGATGATGGCCATTCTGACTGGTGTGAGGTGATATCTCATTGTAGTTTTGATTTGCATTTCTCTAATGATTAGTGATGTTGAGCATTCTTTCATGTGTTTGTTGGCAGTCTGTATATCTTCTTTGGAGAAATGTCTGTTTAGGTCTTCTGCCCATTTTTGGATTGGGTTGTTTGTTTTTTTGTTATTAAGCTACATGAGCTGCTTCTAAATTTTGGAGATTAATCCTTTGTCAGTTGCTTCATTTGCAAATATTTTCTCCCATTCTGAGGGTTGTCTTTTGGTCTTGTTTATGGTTTCCTTTGCTGTGCAAAAGCTTTGAAGTTTCATTAGGTCCCATTTGTTTATTTTTGTTTTTATCTCCATTACTCTAGGAGATGGGTCAAGAAGGATCTTGCTGTGATTTATGTCATAGAGTGTTCTGCCTATGTTTTCCTCTAAGAGTTTGATAGTTTCTGGCCTTACATTTAGGTCTTTAATCCATTTTGAGCTTATTTTTGTGTATGGTGTTAGGGAGTGATCTAATCTCATACTTTTACATGTACCTGTCCAATTTTCCCAGCACCACTTATTGAAGAGGCTGTCCTTTCTCCACTGTATATTCCTGCCACCTTTATCAAAGATAAGGTGACCATATGTGCATGGGTTTATCTCTGGGCTTTCTATCCTATTCCATTGATCTATCTTTCTGTTTTTGTGCCAGTACCATACTGTCTTGATTACTGTAGCTTTGTAGTATAGTCTGAAGTCAGGCAGCCTGATTCCTCCAGCTCCATTTTTTGTTCTCAAGATTGCTTTGGCTATTCGGGGTCTTTTGTGTTTCCATACAAATTGTGAAATTTTTTGTTCTAGTTCTGTGAAAAATGCCAGTGGTAGTTTGATAGGGATTGCATTGAATCTGTAGATTGCTTTGGGTAGTAGAGTCATTTTCACAATGTTGATTCTTCCAATCCAAGAACATGGTATATCTCTCCATCTATTTGTATCATCTTTAATTTCTTTAATCAGTATCTTATAATTTTCTGCATACAGGTCTTTTGTCTCCTTAGGTAGGTTTATTCCTAGATATTTTATTCTTTTTGTTGCAGTGGTAAATGGGAGTGTTTTCTTGATTTCACTTTCAGATTTTTCATCATTAGTGAATAGGAATGGCAGAGATTTCTGGGCATTAATTTTGTATCCTGCTACTTTACCAAATTCATTGATTAGCTCTAGTAGTTTTCTGGTAGCATCTTTAGGATTCTCTAAGTATAGTATCATCTCATCCGCAAACAGTGACAGCTTTACTTCTTTTCCGATTTGGATTCCTTTTATTTCCTTTTCTTCTCTGATTGCTGTGGCTAAAACTTCCAAAACTATGTTGAATAAGAGTGGTGCGAGTGGGGAACCTTGTTCCTGACCTTAGTGGAAATGCTTTCAGTTTTTCACCATTGAGGACGATGTTAGCTGTGGGTTTGTCATATATGGCCTTTATTATGTGGAGGAAAGTTCTCCCCTTTGCCTACTTTCTGGAGGGTTGTTATCATAAATGGGTGTTGAATTTTGTTAAAAGCGTTTTCTGCATCTATTGAGATGATCATATGGTTTTTCTCCTTCAGTTTGTTGATATGGTGTATCACGTTGATTGATTTGTGTATATTGAAGAATCCTTGCATTCCTGGAATAAACCCCAGTTGATCATGGTGTATGATCCGTTTAATGTGCTGTTGGATTCTGTTTGCTAGTATTTTGTTGAGGATTTTTGCATTTATGTTCATCAGTGATATTGGCCTGTACTTTTCTTTCCTTGTAGCATTCTTGTCTGGTTTTGGTATCAGGGTGATGGTGGCCTCGTAGAATGGGTTGGGGAGTGTTCCTTCCTCTGCTCTATTTTAGAAGAGTTTGAGAAGGATAGGTGTTCGCTCTTCTCTAAATGTTTGATAGAATTCGCCTGTGAAGCCATCTCATCCTGGGCTTTTGTTTGTTGGAAGATTTTTAATCACAGTTTCAATTCCAGTGCTTGTGATTGGTCTGTTCATATTTTCTGTTTCTTCCTGATTCAGTCTCGGCAGGTTGTGCATTTCTCAGAATTTGTCCATTTCTTCCAGGTTGTCCATTTCATTGGCGTAGAGTTTCTTGTGGTAATCTCTCATGATCCTTTGTATTTCTGCAGTGTCAGTTGTTACTTCTCCTTTTTCGTTTCTAATTCTATTGATTTGAGTCTTCTCCCTTTCTTTCTTGATGAGTCTGGCTAATGGTTTATCTATTTTGTTTATCTTCTCAAAGAACCAGCTTTTAGTTTCATTGATCTTTGCTATAGTTTCCTTCATTTCTTTTTCATTTATTTCTGATCTGATTTTTATGATTTCTTTCCTTCTGCTAACTTTGGGGTTTTTTTGTGCGTCTTTCTCTAATTTCTTTACATGCAAGGTTAGGTTGTTATTTGAGCCATTTCCTGTTTCTTAAGGTAGGATTGTATTGCTATAAACTTCCCTCTTAGAACTGCTTTTGCTGCATCCCATAGATTTTGGGTCGTCGTTTCTCCATTGTCGTTTGTTTCTAGGTATTTTTTAATTTCCTCTTTGATTTCTTCAGTGATCACTTCGTTATTAAGTAGTGTATTGTTTAGCCTCCATGTGTTTCTGTTTTTTACAGATCTTATCCTGTAATTGATATCTAGTCTCATAGCGTTGTGGTTGGAAAAGATACTTGATACAATTTCAATTTTCTTAAATTTACCAAGGCTTGATTTGTGACCCAAGATATGATCTATCCTGGAGAATGTTCCATGAGCACTTGCGAAAAATGTGTATTCTGTTGTTTTTGGATGGAATGTCCTATAAATATCAATTAAGTCCATCTTGTTTAATGTATCATTTAAAGCTTGTGTTTCCTTATTTATTTTCATTTTGGATGATCTGTCCATTGGTGAAAGTGGGGTGTTAAAGTCCCCTACTATGAATGTGTTACTGTCGATTTCCCCTTTTATGGCTGTGACTATTTGCCTTATGTACTGAGGTGCTCCAATGTTGGATGCATAAATATTTACAGTTGTTATATATTTTTCTTGGATCGATCCCTTGACCATTATGTAGTGTCTTTCTCTGTCTCTTCTAATAGTCTTTATTTTAAAGTCTATTTTGTCTGCTATGAGAACTGCTGCTCCTGCTTTCTTTTGGTTTCCATTTGCATGAAATATCTTTTTCCATCCCTTCACTTTCAGTCTGTATGTGTCTCTAAGTCTGAAGTGGGTCTCTTGTAGACCGCAAATATATGGGTCTTGTTTTGTATGCATCTTTGTATTTAATTTTTGACAGTTTGATTAATATGTGTCTTGGCATATTTCTCCTTGGATTTATCCTGTATGGGACTCTCTGTGCTTCCTGGACTTGATTAACTATTTCCTTTCCCATATTAGGGAAGTTTGCAACTATAATCTCTTCATATATTGTCTCAGTCCCTTTCTTTTTCTCTTCTTCTTCTGGAACCCCTATAATTCGAATGTTGGTGTGTTTTATGTTGTCCCAGAGGTCTCTTAGACTGTCCTCTGTTCTTTTCATTCTTTTTTCTTTATTCTGGTCTGCAGTAGTTATTTCCACTGTTTTATCTTCCGGATCACTTATCCGTTCTTCTGCCTCAGTTATTCTGCTATTGATCCCATCTAGAGTATTTTTTAATGTCATTTATTGTGTTGTTCATCATTGTTTGTTTCATCTTTAGTTCTTCTAGGTCCTTGTTAAATGTTTCTTGCATTTTGTCTATTCTATTTCCAAGATTTTGGATCATCTTTACTATCATTCTGAATTGTTTTTCAGGTAGACTGCCTATTTCCTCTTCATTTGTTAGGTCTGGTGGGTTTTTATCTTGCTCCTTCATCTACTGTGTGTTTTTCTGTCTTCTCATTTCGCTTATCTACTGCATTTGGGGTCTCCTTTTTGCAGGCTGTAGGTTTGTAATTCCCGTTGTTTTTGGTGTCTGTCCCCAGTGGCTAAGGTTGGTTCAGTGGGTTGTGTAGGCTTCCTGGTGGAGGGGACTAGTGCCTGTGTTCTGGTGGATCACGCTGGATCTTGTCTCTCTGGTGGGCAGGTCCACGTCTGTTGGTGTGTTTTGGTGTGTCTGTGGACTTATTATGATTTTAGGCAGCCTCTCTGCTAATGGGTGGGGTTGTGCTCCTGTCTTGCTAGTTGTTTGGCATAGGATGTCCAGCACTGTAGGTTGCTGGTCGTTGAGCGAAGCTGGGTGCTGGTGTTGAGATGGAGATCTCTGGGAGATTTTCACCGTGTGATATTATGTAGAGCTGGGAGGACTCTTGTGGGCCGGTGTCCTATGTTGGCTCTCCCACCTCAGAGGCACAGCACTGACTCCTGGCTGCAGCACCTCGAGACTTTCATCCACACAGCTCAGAATAAAAGGGAATAAAAGTAGAAAGAAAGAATTAGTAGAAGTAGAAAGAAAGAGAGAAAGAATGAAAGAAAGAAAGCATGGAGGGAGGGAGGGAGGAAGGAGGGAAAGAAGGAAAAACAGAAAGAAAGAAGATAAAGTAAAATTAAGATAAACTATAATAAAGTTATTAAAATAAGAAAATAATTATTAAGTGAAAAACAAACAAAAAAAACCGGACGGATAGAACCCTCGGATAAATGGTGGAAGCAAAGATATACAGACAAAATCTCACACAGAAGCATACACAGACACACTCACAAAAAGAGGAAAAGGGGAAAAAAATCATAAATCTTGCTTTCAAAGTCCACCTCCTCAATTTGGGATGATTCGTTGTCTATTCAGGTATTCCACAGATGCAAGGTGCATGCATCAAGTTGATTGTGGAGCTTTAATCCGCTGCTTCTGAGGCTGCTGGGAGAGATTTCCCTTTCTCTTCTTTGTTCTCACAGCTCCCAGGGGCTCAGCTTTGGATTTGGCCCCGCCTCTGCGTGTAGGTCGTCTTCGCTCAGACAGGATGGTGTTAAAGGAGCAGCTGCTTCGGGGGCTCTGGCTCTCTCAGGCCGGGGGGAGGGATGGGCACGTAGTGCGGTGCGAGCCTGCGGCGGCAGAGGCACCGTGACGTTGCAGCAGCCTGAGGCGTGCCGTGCGTTCTCCCAGGGGAGTTGTCCCTGGATCCCGGGACCCTGGCAGTGGCGGGCTGCACAGGCTCCCCGGGAGGGAGGTGTGGATAGTGACCTGCGCTCACATACAGGCTTCTTGGTGGCGACAGCAGCAGCCTTAGCGTCTCACGCCTGTCTCTGGGGTCCGCGGTTTTAGCCGCAGCGCTTGCCCGTCTCTGGAGCTCCTTTAGGCGGCGCTCTGAATCCCCTCTCCTCGCGCACCAGGAAACAAAGAGGCAAGAGAAAGTCTCTTGCCTCTTCGGCAGGTTCACACTTTTTCCTGGACTCCCTCCCGGCTACCCGTGGCGCACTAGCCCCGCAGGCCGTGTTCACGCCGCCAGCCCCAGTCCTCTCCCTGCGCTCCGACCCAAGCCCGAGCCTCAGCTCGCAGCCCCGCCCGCCCCGGCGACTGAGCAGACAAGCCTCTCGGGCGCTTTGCCCTCCGCACCCCTGTGGCTGCGCTCTCCCCCGCGGCCCCGCAGCTTCCCGCCTCCGCCACCCGCAGTCTCCGCCCGCGAAGGGGCTTCCTAGTGTGTGGAAACCTTTCCTCCTTCACGGCTCCCTCCCACTGGTGCAGGTCCCGTCCCTATTCTTTTGTCTGTTTATTCTTTTTTCTTTTGCCCTACCCAGGTACGTGGGGAGTTTCTTGCCTTTTGGGAGGTCTGAGGTCTTCTGCCAGCGTTCAGTAGGTGTTCTGTAGGAGTTGTTCCACGTGTAGATGTATTTCTGGTATATCTGTGGGGAGGAAGGTGATCTCCGCGTCTTACTCTTCCACCATCTTGCCCAACCAAGCCTCAATTTCTTGATATTGTTTTATCCTCATCATGATCAATTTTACCTCATTAACATTTTTATTTATGGTTGCATTGGCTAATAGAGATGTATTCCTTCGTGTGATCAGTTATTCAGAAAATATTTTATCATGATATCCTACTTAAGTACTTTTTCTTATTTCATGGTTGCTAGTTTTTGTTGCAGACCATTCCAGTTCAAGAATGGGAACTAGTTATAAAGATAATGGCAATTCCTAACATTGAAAATGTCTGAATTGCCCTTTTTTGTAGCAGATATTATGACTAAAGGGCTTATTCTGTTTTCTTCATTTCATTTTCATTCAGGTTTCATCTACAATTATTTTATGTATTATTTAAATCTTCTGTGTATTACTTAAATCAAGGACTGTGCAGTGCCTTAAATGGAAAAGAGCACTGGACTAGTTCAAGGGGGAAAAAAAGGAGATGTCTTTTAGCCAGTTCTTATAGAGGGTCCAGCACTGCACTAGTCACTTTACAAATCTTGTTTCAGGAGTCCCAGCCCCACTACTGTTTTTGACTTTAACTACTTAATCTGACAGAGCTTGAGTTGCTTCATCTCTAATGCATGGGTAATTCTTCTCTACCTAACTTCCATGAATATTGTGGAGATTCCAATGAGATAACATAAATGAAAAGCCATGTATCACTATAAAAGTGAATTAAGGACTTCCCTGGTGGTCCAGTGGTTAGGAATCGGCGCTTTGACTACATGGCCCCGGCTTTAGTCCCTGGTTGGGGAAGATCCTGCAAGCCGCATAACGTGGCCAAAAAAAAAAAAGTGAATTAAATGAAAAGTTATCTTCTTACTATATTAAATAAGATGCTTATTTTAGGAGTTCTTCAAAACAGTTCTATTTAGTTAGGGTTTTATTATCTAAAACTACACATTCATGTTTCAAATGGACATGCCCACATCCAGTTGCCATGAGTGTGATGTTAGTTCTTCAAGCTAAGTATCACTGTTCTTATGGCTTACTCTTAGATACAGAGTTCCTTGCAGGCTTTGTAAATTCTGTCTTTTCAGGTGTCTGGCGGAAAGAGATGTGTGATATTACTAATCATTGATATACTTCAGATCAGTTCTCCCATTTAAAGGCAAAAGAATGCCATAATGGAAACATTTTGAAGAAAAGTAATATGGAACATGATTGTTAACAAAATGCACACTGCACTACCACTTTAAAGCTTGGAAAATGTTTAATTCAGAGACTACATAGATAATGGCCAATGAATAGTAATAAGCCACTTAATTATTTAAATACACTGTCTACTCAGTATACCCAGTGTTTTTAAAATAATTTTTGATATGTTAAAATCTTGATGACCAGTCGCACAAGATAAAGATGATTTACATAATCCTTACATTCTCAAATTTTAATGAAAATCTTAGTATTTCAAACATACAAACAATTAGTCATTTAGATAGCACGTGCATCACAGTTCCACGTCTGCATAAAAGCTTTGAGTTCTCTTATATTATTCCTTATCCATGATAAGCATGAAAACTATACCAAGTTGACAATAGTTGACCTATGTGGGTTGTACTACTATCGTATCTATAATACACAAATAACAAAATAACATACCTCGATGGTTATTGCAGCATTTGCTACCCACTTTGAGTTTCTGTGATTGAAACACTTTTGAAATGTATCTGTGCACTGTTTCTTCTTCCATGAGTGGTTAAATAAGAAGCAATCACTTGATGAGTTTTGGGCAGCTGCTTTTGTTTTTGTTGTTCTTATAAGGATTCCATTAGCGCTAGGTACTCTACCAGATGGTGATGGTTCTTTGCCTTCATAATAGGCACAATAGTTAACAGTATTCTATACTCACCTCATAATGAGGGAATGTTATGAAAATAAGGAGGGCAAGCTTGATGGCTAATTGTGTATTGTGTTGAAGTGCTGTGCCCATCACTGCATGAATGTTGAGTGTTCAGTGATGAAGTTTGCACCATCTTCAGATAGAGATCTAGATAGCACAGCCCATAGATTAATTTCCAGCTACGTAAAAGAGTCTTACATCATGTTGATATGCAGCTGTTTTTTGACTCAATTGCCTAGTCAGCTTGGCACAATTTATTTCACAGTTTCTCTCCAAAGTATTGCTGAATCCATTCTGTGCCAATTTCTTGATATTACAGTTTGCAATTGATCTAGGTTGGTATTTTTAGCGACTGTCCCTTGACTTTAACAAAAGATCATTACTGAAAATACCAACCTAGAATCTGTGATTGTTTTCATAGCCAATATTATCTTCATGTATTCTGCTTCAGCAATTTCATGTGTCTTAAACCTTCTCCATACTTGAAGCACTGTGATACCTGCCACTTGTTATCTAGGAAGGATATAAATGCTGTCATTATTTAATTATGAAAGATCAACACCCATCACATCTGCCCACTGCACTCACCACCTTGGGTAGTTTTGTAACAAAAATCTCCTGGCAAGGGCCTGAGCAGCAGGCATAGTCAGAGGACTGGGTGAGGAAAACACACAAAACAGCCCCATACTATGTCTTCAAACATCACATATGATCGCAAGCATAATAATATTTTGGCAAGTGAAACTGGTTTTATAGACATATGGGTGTGAATCTATCCTTGTAGGTCAATTTGTCCTGAGTTACCAGTATATTCTGTACTAGTATCACTCGTCACAGCAGTTTTCACCAGTTTAAAATTTGATGATTTTTGAGTGAACATTTACCTCATCCCTGCTTGCTAAGGGAAAACTTACTCGGAGCAGAAGACTCCTAGCAACATAATCCCAAGGGTTGCTGAATTATGCAAGATTTAGAATCATTTATGAGCTTGATCAGAGGGGTCTGCCTGTATTGTAAAGATACATAGACAGCACCTGTCATCCTGAGACTCAAGGAAAATAACATTTTACTTAAGGATCTCTATCTTCTATTATTGACCTTAAAAAGGATGTATCTTTGACCGGTAAAAGTCAATGCTGTTTTGGACATTTCAAAAATCTCTTTTGAAAGAAAAGCGGAATTACAGTCAGTACCCAATGAAATACATATTGATAGCTCAGCCTCACTTGTTAAACGTTTTATTTTGAAATAATTTTAGGCTTACAGAAAAGTTGCAAAAATAGTACAAGGAGTTCCTGCATACCCTTCACCCAGCTTCCTGTAATGTCAACAACTTACATACCATACATAGCACAGTTATCAAAACCAGGAAATAACTCTAGTTCAATACTATTAAGTAAACTAGAGACCTTATTTGAATTTCACCAATTTTCCCTGTAATGTCCTTTCTCTGCTCCAGGACCCCACATTGCATTTACTTGTCATGTTTATTTAGTCTCCTCCAATCTGTGACAGTTCCTCAGCCTTTCCTTGTCTTTCATGACCCTGACACTTTGGATGAGTACTGGTCAGTTATTTTGTAGAATGCCTCTCAATTTGGGTTTGTCAAATGCATTCTCATGATTTGACTGAGGTCATGCATTTTTGGCAAGAAAACCATAGAAATGATGTGCGTCATATTCGAGGGTACTTGATGTTGATGTATCTCCTCTCTCATGTTAACCTTAATTACCTGATAAAGATGGTGTCTGCTGGGTTTCTGTGCTGTAAAGTGATCAGTTTTCCTCTTGTGAAAATCGATAAATATCTTCTTCATTTATTCAGCATCTCCTCAACATACCATTGATGGTAAGGATCATCCCAATATCCAAGCTGTCAAAATGTGGAAGTGTCCATCTTAGAAGTGATGGGTAACACACTTCTCTACTAACTGTCAATCAAGAAAGGGAGGGAGGAGAAAATGGACCAAGAGATGAGGAAAGACTGAGAAACTGTCACAGATTGGAGGAGACTAAATAAACATGACAAGTAAATGCAATGTGGGGTCCTGGATTGGATACTGGAGCAGAGAGAGGACATTAGGGGAAAAATTGGTGAAATTCAAATAAGGTCTCTAGTTTATTTAATGGTATTGTAGTAAAGATAATTTCCTGGTTTTTATAACTGTGCTATGTATGGTATGTAAGTTATTGACGTTACAGGAATCTGAGTTAAGGGTCTCCAGGGGCGTACTGTACTATTTTTGTAATTTCTCTGTAAGTCTAAAATTATTTCCAAGTTAAATGTTTTGAAAAGAACTTTCTTAGTCTTGCACATGCATCTCCTGTCTTTTGATGCTCAGAAATACAGTGGAGTATTATTGTTTCTTTTTAAAAATCTTTTTAATTAATTAATTAATTTATTTATTTATTTATTTAATTTTGGGCTGCATTGGGTCTTTGTTGCTGTGCACGGACTTTCCCTAGTTGCGGCGAGCGGGGGCTACTCTCGGTTGCGATGCGCGGTCTTCTCATTGCTGTGGCTTCTCTTGTTGCGGAGCACAGGCTTCAGTAGTTGTGGCTCGCGGGCTCTAGAGTGCAAGCTAAGTGGTTGTGGTGCACGGGCTTATTTGCTTCACAGCATATGGGATCTTCCCAGACCAGGGCTCGAACCTGTGTCCCCTGCATTGGCAGGCAGATTCTTAACCACTGTGCCACCAGGAGAGTCCTGATGTTTCTTTTACTTTTTCTTTCTTCTCTTTTTTAAACTTTGGGTGTGGTAATGAGAAAACTCTGAAATCCATGGAGTGGCTGGTCTTGGGACTAACCTCAACTAACTAGATGGGTTGGATAATTTAAATAGTTAAGAAAGTACTCATACCCATAACAGCACTTCACAAGCCTAGCAAATCAAAAATTTTGAATGTAGAACATTCATTTGAGATTGTCACCATTTACAGATAGGAAACTGGAGATCCACTGAGGGAGAGTCCCTTGTCCAACGTCACATAAGCAGTTATCAAAAGATCCTGAGAACTCCAGTGTTCTTCCAATCATTTCAGTCTTTTTTCCTGTGGTGAAGTAGGAGATGGAGAAAACATCATTTGGCCTTATTGTGTTTTGTTTGTTTTTGATCTTTGCAGCATTCGTTTAATTCTAAGAGAAGAAACATACTGCTCAAAAATATGGAACGCGTCACGAATTTTCGTGTCATCCGTGTGCGGGAGCCATGCTAGTCTTCTCTGTATCTTTCCAATTTTAGAACATGTGCTGTCGAAGCAAGCACTGGGCTATTGTTTTACTAAACCAAAAGCATCCAGTGCTTATCACGTCAGACTGTCCCACATGACATTGGGATGCCCTGTTTTCAACGTTTTGTTTCTCCTTCACTTTTTGTTATTTCAAAAGGGGGAAAAAGTCAACTTTCCCTTTCCTAATCTCTCCCTCATTTATTGTTTCATGACATTGTGTTTAGATGAAGACTTTAATTAAAGTTTTGTATTTAGTTCTCTGATAGTCATTTGGGCTATTAATTTTGAAAAGAAGGAGGAAGAGAGGCAGGGTGTTTTTATTTTTAGACCACGTTATCTAACTTAGTGATACTAAGCTTTGTTTAATCACCAAGAGTTAGAACACTGAGCTGTCTCTACTCCCTCGACCATCCTTTTTTTCACACCCTGCATTGCTGTATTAGCTAGCCAGAGTCGGGGGTTGTAACGGGCTGTGGATCATGTATATCTTCACTGCATGAAACTCTTTGATGTCTGATGCTGTTATAGATATACTCATTAGTACAAAGTCCTGGCCAGCTAGGGAGGTACCTGTCACAGATTAACTGAAAATATTGCAGTAGCAGCTCAGCCTTGTTATGGGTCAAATACAGTTTTGTAAAAGAATTTGGAATCTAATCCAATGAATTTAAAATGTTGTTTTTTGGGAGCATAGCTGAAGATCATTTCTCTCTCCCCCTTGCAGACAAGGCTGCAGTTGGCTACCTGGTAAGAAAGGACTTGTGATATGGACAGGGATGTATTCTTCAACCACAATTTGGTACCATTAAGATGGACCCTTTGTCACAGGAACCCCATTTAGTACGAGAGATCTGAATATCTGAAGTTTGAGAACTGTCTACTATATGTCAACTCTTTTGTGTGGAATAAGCTCTTTACATGTTAGGGAAATAGATGTCTGATCTTACTTGATCATATAATAATTCTCTCATGTCACATAGCTGTATGAAGTCATTATAAATATTGTTTTTTTCTTCACGTTTTTGTGAAATGTGGATACAAGTTACTTCTGTGCATCTGGAAATAGCAATTAGTTCTTCTAGGAACATGACTTTATTCATAGAACATCATTTACTCACTGCTGTCTTTGCCCTTACAGATTAGGTTTCTGATTGTAAAGTCACCAGGTTTGCCTTGTTTTCCTCTATCTCAGCCGGCCGCTTGATTGTTGACCTACAGGGGTATATATTCCAGAGGAATTTTAGCCATCTGGCCATCTGTTCTTTCCTCATTATCTCTAAATAATCTTTTCATTTTTTTTCTGTATTTCCTCCACTGTGTAATCAGTCTTTGGTTTCTTAAATTTATGTGTTTGTTTGTTTTTTTTTTGTGGTATGCGGGCCCCTCACTGTTGTGGCCTCTCCTGTTGCGGAGCACAGGCTCCGGACGCGCAGGCTCAGCGGCCATGGTTCACGGGCCCAGCCGCTCCACGGCACATGGGATCCTCCCAGACCGGGGCACGAATCCGTGTCCCCTGCATTGGCAGGTGGACTCTCAACCACTGCGCCACCAGGGAAACCCCAAATTTATGGGTTTTGTTGCTGTTGCTGTCTAATCCAGATTTGCAACCCTGCTTAGGTTTTCAATGTTTTTATTTCTGTGCCTTCAGTTCTCACCACAGGGTCAGGTTTTACTGCTAGACGTAATGAGAAGTTTAACTCATGCTTTTTCCTGTCTTTCTTGATACTGTTTTCTTAAAGGTCTACGACCTTTTGTTTTGTAAATCATCTCCACTATTTGGACTTAACCATGTTGTCTAGAGTTGGAGTAAATTATTTTTCCAATATTATTCCTGATGAGCTTGTATAATATGGCTTAGTGTCACGTCAAGCTGTTACTTACAGAAGTAGACGTGACAAAACGATCCATCGGTTTTTGCGGCTGTTGCTTGGTCATAGGCATGTCAATGTATGCTTTCGATTGGACTTTTTTTTCTATTGTAAATGGACACATTTTTTGTTGTTGTTGAAACTCAGATTTTTATTTACCCACTGGGAATTTGTAGAAAAGAGATTAGCCTTTTGCTCCTACACATGTTCTTGTGGGTAGACAGTGAAGGCAGTTTCCACACTGAAAACCATCCAACAGCTTGAAAACATAGAGTCACAGTGATATAACTGTGTTAAATATGGCAAATTTCCTGAACTAAGTAAGAGATATCCTATGTGTCAGCCATGATTTGCCAGCTAACTAGATAGTACTGAGGTTCTAATTTCTGTCTCTAGGATGCAGAAATGCAAACAGAAAACTTTTTCTCTGTGACTTTAAACTTTTTTTTTAACATCTTTATTGGAGTATAGTTGCTTTACAATGGTGTGTTAGTTTCTGCTTTACAACAAAATGAATCAGTTATATATATACATATGTTCCCATATCTCTTCCATCTTGCGTCTCCCTCCCTCCCACCCTCCTATCCGACCCCTCCAGGCGGTCACGTGCTTTGTGACTTTAAACTCTTAACCCATCTTTTATATGTGTCTAGGTACATTGAGTAGGCAGCATTATAGTATCAATCATCTCTTATTCCATTCCAAATACATTTTGGAGACTATATTTTTAAGATGACATTGTTTTAAGATCACATTGTCATATTGCCTTAAAATTCTTCATCCTATTTATGAAAAAATAGGAACCCTGAAGTAACCGTTTGAGAACGTTGAACATGTTTAAGAACTCTGTGTGGTTTTAAAACATTTGCTAAATACCCATCCCAGAAGTTGTTTTTCTGTTGTTAATGTTTATATTTATCACATACTTTATTCAACGAACTTAAATTTTTTCCAACTTGTATAACGTAATCTTCTCTAGAGGTGTTTTTTTTTTTTTTTTTTTTTT
>NW_006789838.1:657010-706313 GCF_000442215.2 Lipotes vexillifer | reverse complement strand
TTTTTTTTTTTTTTTTTTTTTTTTGCCATTTCCTGGTTATTTTGCTTTTTCTATTAGCCGGGAAAGCATTCTATATAGAAACAAATTCAATCTTAACTTACTTCCAAGTAACTGAAAAAAAATTTTTAAATTGTCCATTTTTATTCTGCTAGTACCCCACTAGAGGAAGGATTTTTTCCAGCTTTAGTGAGATCTAATTGACATATAACATTGTGTAAGTTTACGGTGTACAACGTGATGATTTGATACGAGTATATATTGGGAAATGATGACCACCTCACATAGTTACTCTTTTTGTGGTAAGAACAGTTTAAGACTTACTGTCTTAAGCAACTGTCAAGTATATAATACAGTTTTGTTCACTATAGTCACGATGCCGTATCTTAGATTACCATAACATATTCACCTTATAACTGGAAGTTTGTACCCTTTGACCACATCTCTCCATTTTCCCCACCCCCAGTCCCTGGTAACCTCCATTCTACTCTGTTTCTATGAGTTTAGCTTTTTTAGATTCCTCATATCAGTGAAATTGTACAGTATTTGTCTTTCTGTGTCTGGCCTTCAAGGTACATGCATATTGCCAAAAAACGGCAGAATTTCCTTCTTTCTCATGGCTGAATAATATTCCATTGTATGTATTTTGGAATATTGTCTTATTTTTCGTAGAGGCCTTAGAGGTAGTCTTAATAAATGCCTCTTTCTTGGGTGAACAACAGATGTAACCATGGAAATGCTTGATGTGAAGCATGGTATCAGCAAGTGGCATAAACATAGAAAATGCTGACTTGTAATAACAGCTCTGACCAAGGCTCCTTGTGTGGCCTTGAGGAAGTCATGAGAATCCTACCTACCTCTGTTTCTCTTCATACAAGAGCAAGCAGCAGTACTCAATTTGCAGGACTATTGCTTGTGGTTTACTACAAGGATTTTATAAATGTCAGGGGTCATTTAATGCTGAAAGTCCTGTTAAATCCATTAAGAGTTCTATCTATATACATTCAATTCCCCAAAGAAATGATTCATTCAACAAACATTTATTGAAAACTATTACTTGTTAGGCACAGGGCTGAGTACTGCACAGAATACAAAGTTATGGAAGATATGGTCCCTGCCTGACCTTTTAGTATGAAGCTGCTTGTGTTATGTGCCATAAGCCAGGTACAAAGGAACCACTAAAAGAGTCCAAGGGGGGAGGGGGGGCTGGGATTATATCCAGCTGTGGTGGTTAAAGAAGTAGTTATGGGAGAGGTACCGTGTGAGATATTCTTGGAAGGAGAGACAGGAAGACATTCCAGGCAGAAAGGATAACCTAAGCAAAGACAGAGGGGAAAAAACTGTAGTGTGGATCTGGGGAGTCGAGTGTTAAGGCAGCCTGGCTGAAGCACAGAGCTTGTGTTGGTAGAGGAGTAGCCTTAAAAGGAAGTAAGGAGCTTGCACTTGATTTTGTAGCTCTGAGGAATCTGACAATTTTGAGTAGAGAAATGGCATCATCAGCCTATGCAAGATGAATGAATAGAGCAAAAGAGACTGGCCACAGGGGGACCTCTTAGAAAGCTGCTATTGAAGCTTAGAGAGCTTCATACTGAAGGTATGAAATGATAAGAATTTGAATTAGGGGGTGGCAGTGGGAAGGAGAAGCCAGTGATGGAGTTGAGATGCTGCTCAAGTCAACATGGTTAAGTAAGAGGGGGTTGGTTGAAATACTACTTCCACCTACTGCTATTGTGTTCACCTTAATATCCAATTTCATTGAATTTGAAATGAAGATTTGTCGTACTTTTTTTTGGTTTCACATTGGACGGTGTCTTGTTCACCACCACAGCTTTTGTGCCTAGCACACATAGTACATATTGGGAGCTTGAAAAGTGTTCACTGAATGAAACATGAGCTTGTTGAATCGCTTTGACAGAGGGAGAACCAATATGGGCTCCCCTGCAAGGTGCCTAGTCATCTCCCCACCTGCATCTGTAATTCTACTCCCAGTTCAGTTTTTACCTAAATATGAATGAAAATTGTATACACCCATGTGCCAACTTTCCTCACTCAACCACATTTTAACCTAGATTTCATGGCCTACAGATTGCTGATTTTTGTGAATTTAATTCTGTCCCTTGGCATTATAGAAATGTTCATTGGCCAAACGCCTTGGATACTCTCCAAATTTAGCATTTGAGTGTTTTTACCCTCTATGTGGACTTTTTAAAAATTTGCTGAATGGCCACTGTTACATATTATTTTAAAGTAATTAGTGTGATAATCTAGTAATATTCAAGCATCATTTTCAGCCTTAAAATGTTTGAAATTGAATTTTACAGCAAGTGGCTAGCTTGCAAATAAAGGTATTCTTGGAAGCATGATTAGCACTAATAAGGTCATTCTGAGTCAAGTACCAGGTCATAATCTGCAGAAAAGGGTTTTGTGTAAAAGGTGACTGCCTAATCCAGTAAAAATATATATTTAAAGTTTAATCAGTAACGATTGCTTCGAATGTACAGTGATATTTAAAAAGTCTGAAGAGTTTCAGCATAGAAAGGCAAAGAAAAACTCTTAGAGAGAGAGCCTGTGCATTGACTTTTTAAAATAAACTTACCTAGCAATCTGCTTTTTAAAAGAAATGGGAAAGTAATAAGAAATGGGAAACTAATTTCAAGATGGAATTTTAAAAAAGGATTTCTAAGCTTATGAGCTGTACTTTGGTATCTGTGCAGTCAGCTCAATCTCTTATACCTTCTCCGTCTTCATCTCCATTTGGCATAGTGATTTCTGTTTTTCAGGACAGACATCCTGAGGCCTTCGGTGCAATCCTTAGTAATCGAGATGTGATTCAGGTTTGGGCAACTGACTCTACTTCAAAAATAAGAAAAGTACCTGGACCATTTTAGAAAAATGTTTCAACAAAGAAGGAAACTTAAAATGGTTTTAAGTATTTAGCAGCATTCAGCTGATGTCATTAATAGTTTACAATAATATCCATAATTGTGACTTGCATATTTTAATGGGCAACTGACAGCTAAGACAAAACCAAGACCCTCTTTCACTCTTCCCAAATTCTCAAGGCCTCACTCCGGTGGCACATGACATTTATTCCATCTACGAAATATTGCTGATAAAATGTATTCAATCATATTTCACTATTCCTCCCCCAAATCTCCTATTCTCCTCACTAGAGAAACACTTAAGGAAAAAAATGACATTACTTCCATGCCGGAGATTGTAGAGAAAAAAAGAAGAAATTCGGAGACACCTATTTGAGAAAAGCTTTTCATTCTGAAATACTTCAGCTCCAATAATAATGTATTTGAAGCGAAACCAGAATGAAAGTGTAATGAATAAAACAACATACTGATGAAGGGGGGGTGGTGATAGAGAAAGTGAGACTCTGCCAGAGAGAGAATTATTTGTGCCATTTTTATCACACATTATAAACTCCTTGGCTTTCCTTGAAGCAAAAACGAAGAGCTGTGATTAATTATGGCTCAGAGACGTCTCATTCTCCCCATCAAATTTCTCCTCCTCCTCAACAGCACCTCTAGACCCCTAGTTTAGTCACCTTTGATTTCTACCCCACTGTTTTCCTTTGATTTCTATCCCATAATGTCAAGTGCTAGAGCCCCTCTCAGCAACAGTCCTCAGGCCTCTGCAGTTGCAGAAGAGATAAGATAGGCAGACTCCTTGTGGGCAGGTTCCCTGCCCTATTCATTGTCTTCCATAGTATCCAGCAGTCTCTTTTACAGAGAGGTGCTTATTAACCAGTGTACTTTCTTTTATCAAGCAATAGGAACAATGCAGTTCAATACATTTTCCTCTTTACAATGGTTGCCAGAAAGCGTAGAGCTACATTTAGGGCCCAGCTGAAGCGATTAACCTTATCTAGATTTTTGAAGTTTTTGATGTAATTATCACCACCTTCCCCATTATATCACTCTTACTCTTTAGGCCCATGATAACGGTGTTTTTGGAAGTGTGTCTTTCCTGTAAGTTGTTTCCAAGCCCTTGTGGAAGAATGGAGTTGTATACCTAGTGAGAGGGCAAGGGAAGGGGCTAATTCTATTTCTGAATTTCTTATTTACAGCTTATTAAGCTATCTGAGTGTTTTTCATTTAGACGGGTCAATGTATTGTAAGCATTATGGTATTGCAAACTGGGGGCTTCAGATTTAAATAGGCTGCCAGTGATAGAAGTAAACCGAGTACTGCTGAGACTATTCTTAATCAGAAAGGAAATGATAACAAATACTTGGAACTCCTTAGCCAGGTATTTATTTTCTTCACAATGAAAAGGACAAAGTGTTGTATGGGATGTCCTGTTTCCTTACTGCATCACTGCAGGGTACAACGGATGAACTTTGTATTTGGTGCTTGCTTTGAGGTTTGGGAGTCTATCAATACTTCACCTTTTGGTTATCCATGTTGAAATGCTGTGGTCAACATTGGGCTGTTTGCTTATTTGATGTGAAAAGTATTTCCCTCCTTTGAGCTTGTCTTTTTTCCAGATATCTTTTTTGGGGGTGAGGAGAAGAGGCAGTACTTTCAAATGAGTGTGGTTTCTGCAGTGAGTAAAGGTATTAATTTATTAGAGAGCCGAGGAGAGTTTACTAGAAAATCCTTTATCTGCTTAAATTTGGGTATGTAGCAAACATTTTGAAAAACACTCTGGGGAGATTTGTAGAGCAAACATAGGCAACATGTAATACAGAGCTCTTATATACTTACCTTTATAAGTAATAGCACTACTTTGTAAACAGAAAATGAATGTGTTCTCTAGGAGTAGTAGAATAGAATCTTGAGAGGTCCAATCCTTTTTTTGTGTGACCTGGACTGGCCTTCTTTTATACGACTGCTAACATCATTACTGAGGTCAGAGATGTGGAATTAAGATCAAAACCCCGTCTATATGACCTTTTAGAAACTGATTATCAGCGACATAAGAAAAGGCTTAGTAAATAGCTAAATCTATTGTTCCATAAGACAGCCACTCCCACAGTGTTGGGAAAGTGTTGCTGGCTGACTAGCAGCACCACCTTCACCTGGGTACTTGTTAGAAATGCAAATTCTTGGGCCCTACCCAGAACTGCTGAATCAGAAACTTTGAAGGTGGATCTGACAGCCTGTGTTTTACAAAGCCCTCCTGGTGATTCTGATGAACACTCAAAGTTTGAAGACCACTGGTTTAGAGAAAACCCTAACAGTCCAAGAGAGTATCAACTAAAGATGATGTTTCTCAGTTTCAGAATTCTCCGCACTCTGGCTTATTGTTTATACTCAGATCTGGTGGAAAGAAAATGACATCTGTTCTGGAAGACTTACATATCTTTGGGAAACTTATTATATTTCTCTCCCTAGGGAGCACCACAGTGCTTATTAGCTGAGATAAGGCTCTGAGACGTACTGCACAAAAGAGCAGTTTACTTCTGTTACACTCAACATTTCTCAAAATTCTTCTACCACAGAAACCCTACTTTTGTGGAGCACATAGAAACTTCCCAGGGAACATCTCATCACAGGTAGCTGGACAAGAGTAACATTGGTGTGTAAATGTGTGAAACCAAGAAGAAAAAGATTATTTTAATCATTTGTCTCTTGTAACCCTTTGGAAGGATTAGTAACTTTTTAATACCCCAAAAGGTCTATTGTAGGTGTTACTAGCTGCCACAAGTGGACTTTCAAAGTTTTATATGCAGCAAGTGTGGGGACTAAAAGGGCTTATATATGTATATAACATATATAATATATATTTGTGTATAATATATATTTATTATTAGTTCTTTACAATAGAAATGTATATTCAATATAATATTCAGTACAATAAGAATATTCAGTATATAAGTATATATGTTCCAACGTGTTTCACATTTATATGAGTCAATCTTGGCTTCTAAGCAGTTGGGCCTGTTGAGATGAAAAATAAGAAAAATGAAAATCTGTTCAAATAGTTAGAAACAGTTTTATAATGAGATTCATTATTATTTTACCAACTTAAATAAATAATATTCAAAATCCCTTTGCTATAATTAATTACTTGTTAGTATTTTAAGCACCATTAACATCTTCTCTTATAGCCTAAAGCTTGTTTTGCTTTATCCTCCTAACTTACCACGAAAAAAATGACTTGCTTGATTTCTTTATATCCTTTTAATATGTGTTATAAATAAAATATAACAGCAGTTTTGGCAAAATTAAAATATAAAAGGTACCAACCAAAAAATGTGACGCTCCCAACTTTTTCATATGATAGAGATTACTTTGAATGTTTTATTCATTATGATTCTAAAGTGAATTTTCATTATGTGAGATCTTAAAGTAAGAAGCTTGTGATGGTAGAGAAGTGCCTCTTGACTAGGTAAACTGGTCTTCTAAGTAGGCACTGGCTTATTGCCAGTTGTAAAGGGAGCAATAATTCCTTTCTCTTTTCAGTTATTTGCAAGGATAAGATTAAAGCTTGGTACTGCTTCTTTATCCTCTGCTCTTTCACCTACCATTACTACTGAGTTGTGGGAGCAGCAACTGTAACAATATCTGGTTCTAAAAAGAGAAGTGTCCTTGGTTTTCTAACATTGTATATAACTTCCCTTTCTAGGCACATGATAATTTATATTACTCACAAAATCAAGGATTCCTCATATAATAATGCATTATCTTCTGTGGGGAGGTAAAATGGTAAAACATAGTTTGTAATCTATTGAATTTTTTATACTTAATTCACAGCAACAATTTTAGTTCTAACTAACTAATAAAGAAAATAAATATTTTTTTTTTTACTAATTTTACTTCCAAAGCATACTAAATTTCACTTTTTCCCTCTGTTCTTTCAAAGTACTTATGAAGTATGTAGGGGCAGGAATTATTCCTAGAAAAACTGATTAACAGAATTGGAAAATAATTTAGCCATGATCTAAAGGTAATTAGAATCCAGGACACTTAAATCCCAGTTTAGCCCTCTCCCTAATAAAATGCTGCATTCATATTTAGTAAAATACTGCATTCATATTAAAAATTTAGATTTGTTCCTGCTTTGTCTCAGAATAAATGTGTTAGAAGTCAGAGTATGAACTGCCTGCAACCTGATTCCAAACAGCTGATTCATTTCAACACTGGATTTATTTATTATTATTTTCCCCATCAAATTGTCTTTAAAAGTATTAGTACCCTTTTGGATTCTACACGTTCAATTGTCTCATCACTTATATAAGATCTAGGTTCCCTACTACATCATCAGCAAATACCTAGAATATTTTGTCTTTTAAAAGCTGTGGAAAAACCTAAATGCTAAGCTAGAGTGAATAGAATTGATATGTTTACACCATGTTTATATGTTTATCTGATGCATTTACATGTTGATTTGCATTTGAAGTCTTTAGTCTTATTTTGTGAATAATGTTTACTTAACCAAAAATAAATTGACAATATAGAAAAGAAAATAAATAAAGATAACTTGCTCACAGGCAGAGTTGAAGCACTGAAAAAGTCAAATCCTAGTTCCCAGGCCCACAAATCATCACCCCATGTTGCACCATCTCAAAGTTTATACATTCTCTAGTCATTTAAGTCAAATCCCCACTAAAACTGAGCTTTTGGTGGCGTAGTCTTTTGTGAGGTGGTATGTGTGGTGTGTGTGAATCCTTATTTGTCTGTGTTCTTTGTGGAATGAAATGCTTCAGAAGGACACTTTGTACTTCTTTGTGATAAGGTTGATCTTTTGTCATTGTTTGGGATTTTCTCTGCTTTGTCATAGCGTTGAACCTACAGCACCCAGACATTTATGGTCTGAGTAAACCTGCTTCTAAATGGCACTGCCGTGGTGGGTTTGTTTTGTTTTGTTTTGTTTTTTAAGATTCTTCTTTTAGAGTGGTAATAATAATAGCCACAGAAAGGCACACAACCAACCCTTTTATTGAGCCCCACTTCCATCTGTTCTCTATGTCCATGGGGTTTTGCAGGACTGTTAACTTTTGTCAGGCCATGGTCATTTGTGCTTAAGCTCTCATAGCCCGACTCCTGATTCCAGGACACTGCTTCTCCCAGACCAACTGGCAAAATTCTATCATGCAGACATTTGCTAAAAAGCTGTGCTAAGAGATGAGATATATGTACTAATTGTTCTGCTTTGGTTAGGATGAAAGACTTCACAATCCGTGTAAAGCACTTTGAACAGTGCCCAGCACATGGTAAATACACTGTAAAGTTATTCAGGTGGATGTGGTGGTAGAAACATTGGACGCTCAGTTATCTTGTCTTAGTCGTTTTCAAGTCACCTAAGATCCCCAGGTACTTAACAAAACATCCCACTTGGCATACATTTATCTATTAAATAGTTTCTGGACATACCTAACGGCCAGTTGGTATGCAATCTTTATTATAATCTTAGAAGGAAAATAGTGACCCAACCATTAGAAATATTTGAACGAGCTCATTCCTCAGTTTAGCACACCACGGTGTTGTGAGGCATTAGTGTACTGGTTAGGAATGTGAGCTGCAGACTCAGACCACCTGGGTTCAAATCACAGCTCTGCGACATTTGTTCTGTTGCCTTGAGCGTGTTTCTTCACATCTCTGTGCCCCAGTTCTTCAGTAAAACACTGACTTCCTAGGGTTATATTGTGGAGACTATATGAGGTAATGCATGTAAAGCACTTTGAACAGTGTCTGGCACATGGTAAATATACCTACTATAAAGTCAGCTGTTATTATTATTCAGGTGGTCATGATGTGAAAAAAAATGCAAACCTGACCACAGCGTTCAATAAATCCCTCAAATGAGTTGTGTCATTATGACTACTTTCATGATATTAATGGAAAATATAATTTTACAAGGGCCTCAGCGTGGTCTCTAAATGTGTGTCAACAATCATCACATGCCAAGTTACATGAGCTAAACCTGTAGATAGTTATTCTGTAGCCCACTCATAAATGGTCAGAATTAGTTCACATCTGAAGGGTCATTTGACCTTATATACTAGAGTCTGTAAAACATGAAACAAAACAAAAACAGTTAAATGCTCCAGTTATCTTTAGTAGAAAAATAACTGTGAAATATTGGCACACTGATGTTTTACATGGCCTAGCTTATTTCTCTGTATCACTTGATCAAATATTTTTCTAGAATGGAATTTGATTTACCTTGTATAAGAGACATATAAACTGGGCTCTTTTTTTTTTTTTTTCAGAAAGACATGTTTTCTGAAGGTTTCTAATTTTATTCTGATTTTCAGGGAAGGCACAATGAAGCTAGGGATTTGTTTTATTTTTCCTATTTTTCCCCTCACCAGAATAAGGATTCCACTAATTAAAAGGCAGTGACTAGACCTTAGAAACCTTGTTGTGCTTAATATAGAGGGTTTATGGTTTTAAGAAACACTGCATCCTTACAAGTGCACTGTTCACCCACTAACTCTTCTAGCTGCTTAAACTGACTTGCGGAGAACAATTAATAGATTTTTAAAACTAATTAACTTTCTCTGTCCTTTGCTTTACTTTGTTTTAGATTTGGAGATAGGCATTCTTTGGCAGGGGTCATATTTCAACTTCTCTGTAAAGATATGAGACATTTATGGTTGAGGGATTGATTTATTTTAAAACGTAAAACTTCCATTTATCATTTTATCTTCTTTAAACAACCCCATTTCTAGTTACATTGTTTGTGGATGGCCTTGTTTAGTTCTTTAAATACCAGGAACAGTTTCATCATCATCAAATATTAACTGCTCACTGAAAGCAGAAGGTGAGTTTAACAAGGTTGCTATATTTACTAAGTAAGACTGAGAAAGGATCATTTTTAAACGTATTTTTTAAAAGAGTAGTCTCCGTAGTTTCATCTAGAGCATTGTCAGTTCTGTTCACATCTCTGAAATACATTTTGGATGACACTTAATATATTTGGTAAATAATCAGGCCAGGCAGAATAGATCTTTATTTTTAAAAGAGAAAGAATTTATATCAATAAATTACTTGCTTTTATGTCAGAACAAAAACAAACAGCAACTTGGCCTAATAAAGAATCACTTGGCTAAAAAAAAACAAACCCACTTTATTTAAATACACAGTGCATTTGGAGTTTGGAGTTTTCTTTGGAGATTTGTCTGATACTCTAAAATGCCTGCAGTTTTAATAACAAGTTAGCATAAAGGTTTCAGTAAGGCTTTTGGTGATAAACATATATTTATCATTAACAAAATGTAGAGCTAGTCCATGCCTCAAAGCATTTTAATGCAGTCCATGTCACCAAGTAAACCTTTCTGCTTGGAAATTGCATATTTGGTATTAGTTTGGTAGTTGGGTAGGATTGTGAGAAAAATGCGTATTTTAAAGTGGATACATTTGGCTCTGGCGTTTGAAACATGATTTCTACCTATGAATTTAGCAAGACCCTGTAAACAACCATTTGGTATCATGCTTTTAAATTTCTTTATCTGAAAGAAAACTTGTGTCTAGCAAAAAAAAGAAAAGGACTGATTTTTATCTCTGTGCCTCTAATTTCAAAAATGCAGAGGTAAATCAATAACTGTATCTGCCCTTTATATAACCTCTGGGTGGAGGGGTACATGGCTGGCTCTAGAGATGTAATTATTTAATTTATTCTTAGCAGCATACTGAGCGTTGCAAAGATAAATTGTTTACATCTGAACAATAATCAGTGCCTCTCTCACCTTTTACTCCCCTTAAGTTGGCAAGATATTTGTCTACATTTAATTCTTCTTTGAAATTTTCTTTTTGCTTGGAGACAGGAAATTTAACTTTGCCAGGTGGAAACCGCAAGGTTTAAGTTTAGTGCACAACTAAGACCCTTAGGAATTGGAGGGATTGCCAAATACATTCCTACTTTCCAAGTTTTAGTGCCGTTAAAACTCACTTGAGACCCTTAAGTCATGGAAAACCTAAGGTAACTGGCATGGTTTCAAGGGACAGAAGTCACAGTGTAGGAAAGCCAGTTAGACAGAGAAGGCTTGAAGTTGTGATTTCAGAAGTTACCTGACTGAGGCATTCAAACAAAAGAAGAAAGCCCCGGCAGCCATTTGGAAAGCTCTGGCAGAACTTACAACTTTGGCAAGGAGCGCTGGGAAGCTGACTGTGGGATCTTTCTTTGTAGCCATCATAGGAAAAATCTACATCTTGTTAGCTGTGCAGAGATCGCATATGGGCAGGAGTGTTCAATGTCATTTCAACGGACGATCCAGTTCCTTGGAGTTCACTGTATGCCATGGGGCTTGCTTTGAGCTTTAGTAGGAGGGAGTTGAATTAAATCAGTATTTTCATAACGATTCTCTAGCGAGATATGTTAAAAGGTATTTTATGGGAAAAAAAAGAGGCATGGTTTCTGCGATTGAAGTGTGTTTCAGTTAACAAAAGCCAGCAGGTTTCTTTACTCTAGGACACGTGAGAGGGAACCTTTAGTATGCTCCGGTGGACTGTTAATCTCCAAGAGGGGAATAGAGGGTACCATTCCTTACAAGTATTTCACCAGGAAGCTCAGTTTCTGAGGCTCCTCTCTTGGGAATAGTGGTCTGTGGTACACAGACTGAAGGATCTCTAAGAGCCTTTCCAGCTTTACTATCTAATGTTTCTATGACATGTTGTCTATAACATATAAGATTCCCCAGTGAAGTACAATTTCATTCTCTCTGACCTTACTAATTCTGACTCTTTGATAATTCCAACAAAGGAGATTGCAATCTTAATAAAAAATAAATTCAGGATTGTGTCTAGTAACTGATTCCTAAATGTTCACCATTGCCACTTTTGTGATATACCTGTTCTGTCATGTGGGGCTGTTATGGATTGCCATTTTTGCTGAATATATTATTTTGTTCATTAGAATTAACCATGCCCCTCTACATCTCCCTCTCTTTTAATATGAGTAATCAAGGGTTGACTGAAAAAGACATCTATGCAAATAATGGCTATTCATGCCATTTTTTGCAGGTTTTGAATATGTATCTGCATCGATCTTATGTGTGCATGTGGAAACATAATACTTAAGCAGATGTTTTCCTGGGCTTTAATGGATGACTTTTGCTTGAATTTAAGTATACCACCGACAGGACTGAAGAAATTAAGGTTAACCTGTCCTTCTCTCCCTCCCCCCACTAACAAAGACCTTAAAAACATAAAAGCCTCATCTTCCTGTAATAATTCATATGTTCAAAAATGTATATGAATTTAGAGTCAGGAGTTCCGGCATGGTGGTCACTCACCACACCCTCCCCCATCCCAGTTTAAAGGAGGAGCTCCGACAGGCAGACATCAAAGTCATTTGAATATACAGTTGCGCCACGGTGGTTGGGAAAGTGGACTGGCTGACTGGGTAGGGAGACGTGCGAAGCTTTTGGTGGGAGGAGCCAGGGAATAAAAAATTGCTTTTCTCCAACAGTCAACTTCCTTAAATTCCTTGCAGCTGGTCAGGTAAGCTGGGGCTGAGAGTGCCTTCTGCTTTGCTCCGGGCAACTGAAGGCCTAGTAGAGCCTGGGCTGATTCCATAGAGGGGGCTGCTTATGACCTTAAGGTAACGGGATGAAAATGGGTTTTTGAGGATTTGACTTTATTTAGCTCAACTCACAAGGGTGGAGAATAGATAGGGAGAGGGTTGCCGTATAATATTTTGTATGGAGCATACTTATCCTAAAAAATTAGTCCTTGTTCATTTGAAATTCAAATTTGATTGGGAGTCCTGTGTTTTCATTTGATAAATCTGGCAACCCTAGATAGGATCCCAGGCAGAAGCCCTAGCTGGGAAGAAAGGGTGCAAGCAGCCGGCATCCTTTTTGTCCTGGTTCCAAATCGCTGTGCTTAGTGACTGGATGGGGTGTCCGGAGAAGGAAGCCGCGAGAACCCTGAGAGCCAGAGATTTGACTGCCTAAGGGCCAAGGGAGAGACCCCTTTATGTTGTTTTGTAACAAAGCCTATGTAGTAAGTAGCTTCTTGAGGTTGCATGATTTTGTGTATTTGATTTCTTGGAGTAACATTCAATGTCATTCTTTTTTTCTTTCCTTTTTTTCTGTATTTTAATGACATTTTACGTTGGCAGCCATCAGCTACTTTAAAGACAGCGTCCGTGAATCCTTAGCATCGGAAACGCCTTCTAACTTTTGGTAACTCGGCACCAGTGTGCTTCAGTTGTCTTTGGGTTTTAATTTGATTCTGGTTGGCTGTTTCGTAAACAGAGATCATACATTCCTGAGGAGCATATTATTGAACAGATATCCAGTTAATATTTTTCTCAAGCAGTTGAAGGTATTTGATTAGACCAGAGGGGAAAAATTGGGGGGGGGGTGCAGGAAGCAGATCTGGGGTATTGGGGAGGCAGGCTTGGTTTCACTATGACCAGCAACTATGATTTTTGGTGTTATTTGTTCTTCAAGACATTTTCAAGCTAATGATTATTTGAAAATAAATGTTTAATGTGAATGCAGCTGAACATGGGTCTTAAAGCACAGCGGGAACATTTTTCTTGTAAGAAGTCAGCATATGCAATAGAGATGCACAAGAAGGCTCCACTCCATGTGATTATCCTGAAGCCTTGTGTTCCACCTTCCGTCTCAGTGGCTTCAGGGAATTTGACTTGGTGCTGGTTAGAGAAATGCAGGGTGGGGATGGAGCAGTTGAAGAAGGCAGTTTATTCTAAGCTGACCCTGGAAATGCAGTGCCCCCCCCCTTGGGCAGGCCCGGGTGCTGATTAAATATGAATCTGCTGCAGGTTCCTTTATTCTGCTCTGTGGGCCCCTGTATCCTGGGGGTTCTTGTGACCACAGACCCCTGGGAATTAGACCAGGGTTTGTGTCTGTGCCTCGTGGGTTCCTAACATTTCTGATTCAGTTATACTGAATTACCAGGATTTTTCAGCCATGATGATCACACACACCCCAGAGTATATATTCATAGAAAAAAAATTGTTACGAAGTAGCCATTTTCTGGACCTGAAAAGAATAACGGTTCATTTGCAACAGAAAGCCAGGAACAGCCTCAGTCATATGCTGCCTCTTGTTCTCTTCTTGGAGGAAGAAGAAAGAACTTAGGAAAGGAAATGGCAAGAGAAGCAATTAGGTCTCTAAGGCCGACTTAGTGTGATGCCCTATAAAACTATTCTCACAAAGTTTATTCATTCATTCAGCAAACTTTTATGGAGTGGTCACTCTTCACCAGGCGCAGAAACAGACCTGGAGGTTCAAAGATGAGTAAGATATAGTCCTGCCTTTAGACAAACTCAAGGTGGAATGGGGAGATAGGCATGCAAACAACGTATCAATGTACACAGTGATAAGTGCTATGATAAAAGGGAGTACAAGATGCTGGCTGGGCTGGAGACACAAACGAGGGAGAGGGAGAGGGAAGTGCGGGTGGGGTGGGGAGAGGGGTTCAGGAAGATCTTTACAGAGAAAGAGTCATTTGAACTGAAAATCCATATTGGGTAGTGAGAGTCTGCAAACTTGGCTTCTGTCCTTACTGAGCTGCTTGTTAATTAGGACAAGCCATCTCATCAGTTTGGCCTTCACTTTCTCTGTAAGATAAAAGTGCACAGATGTTCCTTGAAATCCGGTTCAGCCCTAAATGTTCCGATTGTGGTCATCAGGTTATCTTAGAGGGCTGCTTCAGAGAACAATGGCGTGATTGTTGAGCCTACTCCTCCCTTCATCTTTTGGAGGTCACCACTTGAAAGATTTCTTGAGGCAGATAGGCGAGAAAATTCTTCTGCCCTGCTTCCAGCTTCTTACCTATTCAGACTTGGTGTCTGGTTTGCACCGAAGTCATTGCCCTGTATGTGTGTATATGGGATGTCAAGAAAGCAGAGTTCATGAGTTTGGGATTAGCAGATGCAAACTCTATGTAGGAATGGATAAACAACGAGGTCCCGCTGTACAGCACAGGGCACTATATTCAATATCCTGTGGTAGACCATAATGGAAAAGAATATGAAAATAATGTATACATATGTATAACTGAGTCACTTTGCTGTACAGCAGAAATTAACACGACAGTGTAAATCAACTATACTTCAATAAAATGTAAAAAAGGGAAAGCAGAGTGCAGCAGAGATGCAGTGCTGACTGCAGTGGGGGAGTGCTTGGCTGGCACATTCATTTTGCCTTCAGTAAACTCAGGAAATAGTTTAATAAAGACTTTTTTTAAAAAGATCTTTTGTCTGCATCCCAAATTTAAATTAAAAGTTGTATGCAAGGTTTTAAGGATGCTTTTTGTGCATATACATCAATATTCATAGATGGTACAATACTGGAGGATATCCATTTTTATAAAGACAGAACTCTAAGAGGAAGTGGGAAATTTGCCTTTACTCTACTGATATCTGGCTGCCACTCAGTTTGTGTTCATGTTGCCTCACTTTTAGCCATTTCAGATTGTTCCTAGCCCTTAATAGGTCCGTGATGGTTGTAGGAACCAGGCAACCTACTACATATCATTTGTAATTCTAAAATTACTGTTACTTCCTCTGAGAAGCCATGTCTATGCATATGTAAGTATGTTTCAGTGGGGCAGTATAATCAAGAAGATCTTTCATTTAACACATGATCATTAAAATGAAATAAATAATTTTTTTCATAGAAATCAAATCATCTCTTCATTGCCTTTATTTAACATTTAACTTTTAACTCTTGATAGTCTAGCAGAGCAGTGAGATGTCTTTGAAAAAGTAATCCAGTTACCACTGTATTTGAGGAGAGCTGTTTTCCCCCCATAATTCCTAATGTATTTGAAGAAGCAAGTCATTCTGCAAACAGCTGTTCCTGTTAATATACTGGTGATTGACAAAGGGTAATTTTCAGCCTCCTGGGGTCCTTTTCTTATTCTGATGGATGGTAGAGCTTTCTCTCATGAACATAAAAAAGTACACTTCACAGGGGTTTTCTACCACCAAGTGCCCGGGAAGTCTTGTCTCTGACAGACTCTCACTCTCATAACTCCCAAGACTTGGGTGGGATTTGAATCTCTACAATGCTACTTTTCTCTTTCAGTCAAGTACTCTTTGTGCTCATTTGTGAAAAGCCTGAAGGTAGGAAAAAGGAAATAGATTGAATTTTGGAGGTTTTATGAATGCTCTGCAACTTTTTCCTTTGTCTGTCATCAACTTTTTGATGTACTTCAGAAATTTCGTTGGTCATTTATTCCCCTGCTGCTTTTCGGGTGCTTTTTCAAAGAGAGTAGATGGGAAAGGGGAGCGGGAAGCTTCACAGATATAGTAGTGCTGATTTCAGCAGAGAATCACTTTCCCATTGAATCACCTTGCTATTTTCTTGACTCCGTATCACAGTGAAAAACCCAATGAGAATGATGTGTTTTTTAAGGCCAAAGGAAATGGAAAAGGAGTGAAATTGAGGCAAGCCTAAATGAGCTTGCACTCTAATCTCCTCAGTGCTTTAATTTTGTGTGTCTGTGGAGGGGAGGGAGAGAGGTTGACACTTCTTGACCAGCCTTAGCTGCTGTTTTTAGGATAGAGCCAGCTCTACCAGTGGATGGCAATTTTCACAGGTACGACATTTAGAGTCGTTTATGACATGGTGTCCTACTTTGCACCGAGCACATGGCAACTCTGAACCTGTGGGTCTAGAAGGAGGGCTTGGACAACATTGACTTGGCTTGGGAAACACAATGGGTGATTTTTTTCAGCCCAAGATGGTTTCTGGGCTGTTATAGACCTGATGTGATAGGGAGTCTTGTGGCCCATTCAAGAGTGCTCAGGTGGCCTCAGGAAAACATTGGAACCTTTCTACTCCATAGTCTCTGGTTTTCCAAAGGACAAAAACAATAAATGATTACATAGTGTGCTGGGCAGATCCCTCCTTAGCCTCCACCCCATCCCATTCATACATGCTTACCAAAGCCTTAATCCCCTCCAAGGACTAAAAGCAAATGTTAGCAAACGTCGGGCCTCCCTGGTGGCGCAGTGGTTGAGAGTCCGCCTGCCGATGCAGGGGATACGGGTTCGTGCCCCGGTCTGGGAGGATCCCACATGCCGCGTAGCGGCTGGGCCTGTGGGCCGTGGCCGCTGAGCTTGCGCGTCCGGCAACGGGAAAGGCCACGACGGTGAGAGGCCCACATATCGCAAAAAAAAAAAAAAATAAATAAAACTCCCTGGTGGCGCAGTGGTTGGGAGTCCGCCTGCCGATGCAGGGGATCCGGGTTCGTGCCCCGGTCTGGGAGGATCCCACATGCCGCGTAGCGGCTGGGCCTGTGGGCCGTGGCCGCTGAGCTTGCGCGTCCGGCAACGGGAAAGGCCACGACGGTGAGAGGCCCACATATCGCAAAAAAAAAAAAAAATAAATAAAAAATGTTAGCAAACGTCAAGAGCAAAGTTTGCCACCCTCTCCCCAACTCCAATGAAAGTATTTTGGCCTATGATTAAGTTTGGGCATCTTGAAGAATCAATACAGGGGAGATTTGGTATCACCAAGTGTTGTGCATATAAATATATTACCCTGAGTCCTAAAGTCGTTTTGAAAAAACTTGAGGGGCTTGGCTTTCTTTTGAAATATTGTGTTCCACAGGTAACACTGATGTTAAATTATTTGTTCTCATCTGTTGTTTGGATAGAAAATGCAGGTTGTTTTCTTTTTCTTTATAAGCTTTCTTTAACATAAGAAGCAGTCTCTGGTAAGGTAGTGTTTCTGTGCATTTGTATTGTTATAGAATGAAATTATGGATTCTGTCATTCAAAAGAGAATGCTTTATAAATCAAGTAAAATCTCATAACTAAGATGAATACGTTTTTTAAAATCTTATGCTGCCTCATATTCCATACTTTAGTTTTATAGCCTAACTTGATGTAATTTTTAAAGTGTATTTTTTTTCTATTTCTGTGTACCATTTTTGATTTGTTAAAAATGTCATTAGTTTCCCAAGAAAAAGCTTAAGAAAAGTTATTATATATAAAGGACAGTAACATAACAGCACAGAGGCAGGTAGCAATTCTTTATCTGTAGATTGGCAGGAAATGTGCCAAATACACCACGTTCTCTCACTCCCATCCTCCTCTCCTCTCTGATGACATTTCAGTGTAAATGACGTTAAAACTCTGTAACAAATGGCAAAAATCCTAAGGTATTCCTTTTCCTTTTTTTTTTTTTTAACTGATATATTTTTTGGAATTCCTGAATGTAAGAGAGAGTCCTCATCTAATTTTGGGGGCGCAGGGAGTGGGTTACAAATTGTGTTCTGTTTAAATGTTTATGGTTGTGTTTGCCACTTGTCTGGGAAAGCTATCAAGGTGGGCTTGCGATCCTGAGGCAATCCTGCTCAGCAGGTGCCTGGTTTCTTTTTTCAGGGCTGCTATTGCAACTGTCCCAAAGCCTGGGAATTGGAGCAATGGCCCTAAATGCTAGTAGGCAGCAAGAGGAAAGTCTAAGGAGAAGGAAGGTCAGGACTAAGTTGCTTAGACCTGGTTAGGGGGCAGGATTTCCAAATGCAGCTGCAGTTAGTGATAAAAAAAGACCTGAAGTTCAGAAGAGGGGTCAGAGGTAGAGAGAGAGATTTAAGATCTGAGCAATTGCAGTGAGAGATGAAATTTTACCGGCACTTCATTTCTCCAGGGGAAAGAGATTAAGGAGGAGAAGCAGAGGATTCAGGACTGTTCCTTGGGGAAATCTCTAATGTCAGGGTGTGGGAGGAAAAGAGAAACCCCGGAAGTATAAACTACCACGCTTGGCTCTGGAAGCCACCAAGTGTCACTGCTTCCCCCGAGCTGTTAATTCTGAGCCAGATAATCCCAGTTACACTGGGTGGAGGGTGGAGAATCTGGGAACTAAAACCCCTGTGACTATCTTTGCTTTGATGCAGGTTGTAGTAGGTGTAAAAAGAAGCTTATGGGGCTTCCCTGGTGGCGCAGTGGTTGAGAGTCCGCCTGCCGATGCAGGGGACGCGGGTTCGCGCCCCGGTCCGGGAAGATCCCACGTGTCGCGGAGCGGCTGGGCCCGTGAGCCGTGGCCGCTGAGCCTGCGCGTCCGGAGCCTGTGCTCCGCAACGGGAGAGGCCACGGCAGTGAGAGGCCCGCGTACCGCAAAAAAGAAAACAAAAAAAGAAGCTCATGTTTTCTCTTAGGGGGGACATTACTGGGGGAACCCTCCATTACCGCAATTTTTAGTGCATATAAGGATTTCCTTATAGTCCTTATATGTACTAAAATTATGTAGCTGTTTCCTAGGCTACTTAATGAGTTCAGGAAGACTGGGTTCATACCACCCTCAACTCTTACCACCAAGAAATTCTTCCTTTTCCAGGATTTCCAGAGAAATATAAAAGCACATTGAAACTAAGGTATTATTTGATTTTATAAATAATTTGATTAAAAATTTGATCAAATTGGAGAAACAACAGGACAAGCCTGATGGAAAACAATAGTGGCCTCCTTGACTTCTCAAGCTATGTTTTAAGTTATACTCAGCTTCCTGCCAGGGGAGGTAAAATAAAAGAGCCACCTCGTCCCACTGATCTGATATTTAAAAGAGCAGTTGCAGTGCCTCTGGATTTGCTTTATAGGTAACTCTCTAAAATTTTGAAGGACACACCTTGATTCTCAGTGAAATTATAGGAATGCTTGGATAACAAGATAACTAAATATGGAGAAGTGATTACATAATCCGTTAAGGCATCATAAATAGGGAAAATTCGTAGCATGTGTTGAAAACACTTGATGAACTAGCTGACTTTCTCCTGGGAATTCGGGTGGCCTAGCAACTTGGGTTCAAAAAAAGTTGCCTTTTTTTCCCACCCCTCTCTCCAGTAAGCTCACGCACTATGAAGGATCTTAGCAACTGTGGGAAAAAGAATGGCTTGCAGTTGTGCTTATCTTAAAAGGATTATGGCAGACCTAGTAATCCAAATGAGAGAATCATTTGCTGCTTTGCCCAGTGCTCAAGAGTTAAACAAACACAACAGGTCACATTTGAGAATGTGATAAATACCTGTTCAGTGACATCCTTTGCTACCACATAGTCAACACCATAATTATCAGCCATATCAGCATTTAGGTAATACCAAACGCATGTTTGGTTCCACAGGACTGACATATGATCCTGTCTGGAAGTGCTTAAACCATCCATAAAACATTCGAATACCGGACACTCCCAAGTACACTTTGGTCTCAATTATCCAGGTGATCCAGGGCCAGTGCCTCTGGAATCTACAGAACAGCATAGCCCCAAGGTAGAGATTTATTCTTTGATTAACAAAATATCAGTGGATTTCAGGGTGTTTCTCACATTGTATGGATTCAGGAAAAAACTTTAGAGCCAAAATTGTCCAGAATAACGGATCTAAAAGTTTTAAGATACACTTATGTGTATATACATAACATTTTCCCTCAGTTTTCCTGATTGTATATGTAGATCCACACCCTAAATCATATTTAACATGCGTGATGTCTCATGTTGGGAAATTTTTATATAAATCTGTAATGTTATGATACACTATTCCTAATGTTTTATATTTTAAACATAAGTTGATGTGTATCGAAGTAGAGCAGAGCAAAGTGGCTAAGAGAATAAGTTCTGGAATCAGACTAACTGGGTTTTAGTTCTGGTTTTGTCACATGTTAGCTGTGCAAGCTTCTCTCAGTCTCAGTTTCCTCACCTGGAAGATGAAGATTATGAGAGTATCAGTCTTAGGGGCCTTGTATGAAGACTGAATGCATTCATTCAAGTAAAGTACTTACGACATATACATAAGTACATCACATATGCTAAGAGATTAATAAACTTTTCTTATTTTCTTAGCCACACCAGATTTTTAGAAATATTAATGTAAATTCATCTAATCCTTCATTTTCAGGGTCGGTGTGCTAGAGAGAACTGCAAGTACCTTCACCCTCCTCCGCATTTAAAAACTCAGCTGGAAATTAATGGACGGAACAATCTGATTCAACAAAAGACTGCTGCAGCCATGTTCGCCCAGCAGATGCAGTTTATGCTCCAAAATGGTCAAATGCCATCACTTGTAAGTCACAGAGCTGCTTTTTCAAAATTGCATATGTATGTCTTTTATTTTTTAAGGATATATATCTACATTGGAATAACCTTGCAGGGCCTTTGGGAAGTTAGTCACCAAAGGATTGAGGATGCAGGCTGATAGGTAATTGACACTACAAAGCTGCTGTGCACATGAAGGGAGCAATCAGGTGCGTTGGATTTAAAACCTGGGTTGCAGGAACCATGAATGTAGTTTATAGAAGAATATTAATAAAGGAGCAGGGACATTTTAAGAGGAGGGAGAGGTTTGATTATTATTACATATAACCCTTTTAATTTTAGGATATTAATTCAAACAAATTTCCTTGCTCTTTGATGGTAGTTTTGTTGTGACTTTTTAATAGACTTTTTATTTTAAAATAATTTTAGATTTAAAGAAAAGTTGCAAACATAGTACAGAGAGTTCCCATATTATCCCTCACCTGGTTTCCCTCACTGTTAATATCTTATATTTCCATGGTATATTTGTCAAAACTAAGGAACTGACATTTACACATTACTATTAACTGAACTCCAGACTTTATTCAGACTTCACCAGATTTTCCATTAGTGTACCCTTTCTGTTCCAGTGTCCAATCCAGGATACCACAGTGCATTTATTTGAATCCTGTCTCCCCTCTCTCCTCTGGTCTGTGACCATTTCTCAGTCTTTCCCTGTTTCCCATGACCTTGACAGTCTTGAGGAATACTGGCCAGGTAGTTGATGGGGGTTTTAACTTAATCTAGCCACAGTTTCCCTTTGCTGAAATTAATAATATTTTGGCGTCATTCTAGACCAATGTCTAGTAGTATTTGTGTGGATCAGTGAGTTTAAATGGATCACCTAAAAAGTAATTTTGTCCTACGGAGAATTCATCTTGTCCTGATACCTTAAAATATAAAGCTGTAGTTTGGTCTTAGAGTTTTAAGGGGGAATTGAAAACTGTCCCTGTCTACTGAGTTCTTCCAGGTCTCAAATTTAGTTCCATGGTGTCTGATTCTAATTCCATCTGGCCTACTTCCTTTTAACCATTATCCGGATACTAATTTGAAAGGCTTATGTTTTCTTTTTTTGTAACCCACTTCATTGGTGACTATATAATGAACACACTGAAAACTGAAAGATGTATATAGTATTTAGATGAAACAAAAATGTGGGAATAGGTCAGTCTGCTCTCAGCAAAGTGTATCTCATTAGAAAGTTGTTTCTCAGAATTCAAGGACATCTGTATAGATAGGGCACCCCTTAATTGGTACATCTTTATAGATAATGCAAAAAACAGGTGCTTGAGGCATTGACAAGTCACTAAAATGTTGTACCATGATACTCTTTCCAGAATGTCTAGAAAATTTTAAGTAGAATAAATAGATTTCATGTTTTACGCTATTCATTTGCCAAAAACATTTGCCTTGGAATTCAGTGCTGATTAATTACATTGATAAATTTGTTCCCAGAAGGTCACCAGTGAGCTCCCTGGAGTTCCCCTTGGATCTTTAGTAATACTTTACATGGTTGAACTCCTTCAAACTCTGTCCTTAGCTTTCAAACACTGAAGTATTTCAGTTTGTCCTTACTCCTGAAGGGATAAGGAAGAGAAAGTGTTCTAGATACTGAGAATAGTATGAACAAAGCCACAGAGAAATGAATATGCTTGGTGAGTCCAGAAAATGTGAGTAGATGGGGAATAAAGCAAGGGAGGCTTTAACCCACCATTACTACTCTTGGCCTCTTGTGGGACGTCCCAGTTTCAGACTGAGTAAAGAATAAGAGCCAGATTTTATCACACACCTGAGCCCAGCATTTCCTATACAGCTGGAGCATATATTTTTTCATAGGTCAAGGGACATCAGTCAACTACCCTATTTCAGGGAATCAGAGAGCAAGGGCCTGGGGTAAAATAGGGGTAAAGACAGAAGGCAGACTATTCATCTTCCCTTCAGCCTCCAGTCAAGTATCTCCATGCCAAGTCTCAACCCTTCACGCATTATTGATTAGGGAGTGGCTTTTTAGAGTCCAGTGAGAGATTCATTGAGGTTTTTCAGCCTCTTGTGCTTTCTAATTTGATCCTCCATGCTTTCTATAACAGAATATATTTCCCTTTTTTCTTCAATGAGGGTAATTTCAGGCTGCAGAATTATTGACAGATATGACTCACAGGAATACAATTTATTTTATAGCATATCACAAGACACAAGACATTGCTTAGAAGACCCCAGGGAACAAATGGAAATTGCTTCTCTACCTTGTAGATTATTTAACAGTAGCTGTTGTGATGTGATAAACTGATAAAAGATTGATTTCTGTAGTTACTATGTGTACAAAAAGCTAACCTCGAGATATTTGATATGATCTTCTTTTGTGGTCTAGAAAGCTGCCTTGTGGGCGTGTTGTAATTGAGCTAGTGTGAGCAATTTTAAGTGACATTTACCAGTCTGACTTGAAAGAACTGTTCTTTATTATGGATCTTGATTTTACTATGGAAGTAACGTATAATTTTACTTCATTTCCTTGGTACCTACTCTCCCCAAACAACTCTCTATGCCTTCTAACCGCACCCCCCTCCCGCCCTGATCATCTGATTCTTTTCTCTAAAATATTCAAGCTTTTGTTTAAATTTCCAGTCCTGCTGTTTGTCTGGCTGCATATTAAGACCCATTTGGTATCACTGCCTTGAACCTCAGGTCCTCCCACAAAGCACACTTTGATCTGTTTCTAGGATAACAGAAGAGCACATCTGCTTTTGGAAAATTGAGTCTGTTTTGCTTATTATAAGCCCCCAGATAAAGGGAATGTCAACCTAAATGTAGCTAGAGAACAGATTCTGTTCAGTGTGACTGAACAATGAATAAAGGCCACACCTAGTCAATTTGGGTAGAATGCTTGCTGTAGCAGGCAAGTTTGTTCACTGTATCTAACAGGTCTAAATTGACATTTGCACGTATAAAATTCCACCTCAGAAAGCTCTTGTTAGCTTTACTGAGGAAGTTTTAGCAAGTAAGGCAAAGGGTGTGACTCCCTAGTATTTTTCAGTGCAGTTTAAGAGAGATAGTTGCTGGTGTTCACAGCAAAAAATTGTACAATTAAGAACTCCCCTTGGCATAATTAAGAGGCAAACACGAGCACTGGAGAAGAATTTTAGGGCAAGCAGACACATTGGATTCCAACTCTCAAGCAAAGCTAATGTTTCAAAATTTCAGGTCTTTTCACAACTTGGAATCTTCATTACAGAAAGAAATTTCCAAGGAAGGATTCTCACTGCTGGATGTAATATATGCATGTAAAAGGTGGATATGATGTTAGAAGGCTATTAAAAATATTTTTGGCTCAGACATTTTGTATAATCTAGACCTGTCTATACCTAGTAAATTCCTTTTGCTTCTCTGTTTGAATGTGGTGATTCACATGGAACCAGTTCTTTACACGCAGGTAAACTTGACCCAGTCGGGTGTATTCACCTGATGATTCATACAGAGATTACTGGATCATCCATCACGGTGTGCCAAGTCCTCTGGTCTGCTGTATGCTTTTCGTGACTTGCATTCCTGTGGCCAAGTCATGGTGTTCCAAAGCACAGAGGCTATAAACACGGGACTTCAGTCTTTTTCTTTATCACAGATAGAATCATCTGATGTCTGTCTGGACCCTCCCCACCTTTTTGCATCATTTTTACAATTCTGTTTACCAAATATATTTCTCAGAAACAGGCTTATATGTCTGTCTGACATTAATATAGTAAGGAATGAAGGTGATGTAACACTTCAGGACCAAATGGGGGAAAATAGGAAGTTGCAGTAGATAAGAGGAAGGGAGATATACTAATTAGTGAATAATTTCAGTATTTTTAGGCTCCCGTGTTTTGAATGTTTGTTTTTCTTCTTTAATTAAATAGGACCTCTAAGATATTATATTACTCTGTGCAACTTTGGACCGGGACAGCTTTAAGTGAATAGAAGTAAAATTGCAAAATATTTATTTAATTTTTAATTTTTGAAAATGTTAAATGATTTTGTAGTTAAAGATGAAAGGATAGTATCCTTCCCTCACCAAGATACATTCTACATTTTGCATATTCATCCAGAGTTATAGTTTTTCTAGCTCACATAAACTAGTTTGATTGACTGACGTATATATACTATCTCTTCTATTAAAAAATTATCATTAAAAAGGTGAGCAAGACATTTTGTAGATTTAATGGAAAAGGAAATTCTGTCCATTTTCCAGATTACCAGTCTCATGGTCAGTACAGAAATTACGGTGGATTTTAATGAAGATTCTTCAGTGAGTTTCTCAGTTTACCTACTCGTGAAACGATGAATGACAACCTTTACGTCTTTCATCTCAATGTGGTGACCTTCGGTGTTTTGTAAAGTGATTTTTGCAAAATGTTCAAGTCAGTGGACGACAGGCATTATGTAGTTATAAGATTAATATGCTCTTAATATAATTATGACTGTCATTATCATGTGAAATTCCACATTGACTGAGGTTGAGCAGATCACATCACAGGAGTGTTTGGAGTGATACCATGCTAAAAGCCCCAAATTTTATCAAGATTTTACCTAGTTTTCTAAAAAATTAGAAAAGATTTTACTTTTAGATGTAGCAACTGAGACCTAATATTATGTATTTGTTCCACAGATTGTTCCCAGGTGTAGGCTTACCTTGAGGTTAGTGAAGGCTCAGGGCCCCTCATTTGCGTGGTGTCGTGCCAGGGCCCTGGGAGGAGGCGTAGCAATGTGTTTACAATGTGTTTGTAAAATTTGCCAGAGATACTTGTGTATCCTTTGTTCTGAAGGCCTAAACTTGGGGCCCCACAGATCCTGGATTCACTCCTGATTGCAATTACTTGTCCAAAGTAGAGTAGTTATTCAGGTCCTTTCCCGAGGCTGTGCATGTCACACAGCTTAAAGCTCCTTTTAGAGTAAAGCAAAATAAATCACACCAGCTGGAGGTTTGCTGCCTTGCCCCAACTCGGCTTAATATACAATGTGAAATCTGTTTTTTTAGAAAGTGAAATGAAAATGCTACACTTTTGCTGTCAAACAGAGGGCCCTGGTACATGATATCTTTACAGTGCGCAGTTTCTTTGATAGTAAGGAATCTCAACACTCTCCCTTTATCCTCCCTCATATATTCCCAGGAGATTAAATTAAAATGCCCATTTTGTGTCCTCCTCTGGAGCTGGTTAGCTCGGTTGGTGAGAGGCTGGTGCTAATGAGACCATGTGGGCCCATTAGCTTTGCTGCTTGCGGTCACAGTCTAAGCTCCAGCAGCTACCTCAGCATGGCTTGCCGTTCATCACCAGTGAGGTGAAGGCAAGGAAGTTGGGAGGATCTGTGAAAGTCATTTTCCCTGACGGAGGATAAAAAATCACAACAGCAACGAGAAACAAAGCCAATGCTTGGCAATCTCACCTAGAGAGGATGATATTTTTTTTCTTATCACCATCCTCTTGCTCAGATCAGTAGAGTTCAGTGGTTTGTCACTGAGAGGGCCATCAGGTGACCTAGTGTGAAAAAATGTGGTTGCCCTCCCCGCCTGATAATAATCTTTCCCCCAAATAATGCTAATCTGCCATAATAATCTTTATAGATGTACTAAATATTATTTGAAAACCCTCTTCACCTAGTCTCCCCTCTTAAACTATTCTGTGGATATCAGAAACATTAGCCATTCAATTGTCCCCTGGGACCACACATTTTGTAATAAGAAGTTGCATCTTTCAGTCTGTAGTATCACTAAACCGGTTTTTTTTCCAGACTCTTCATTGGATACCTTTTGATACTGATGATTTAGCCACTCCAATTAAAAACTGCCACGCATACATATGTGTGGGTGTGTGTACGTGCATGTGCACATGCCTGTGTATGTGTTACACAGTACCCTGTGCTTCTAATACTGTTTAGCATTTCAAAAGACCGTTCGGGAGTGGCCTTCTGCTTCAAGTTTTCCCCGGTAGAGACCAAAACTGATGGAGTTTTTGGCCTCTCTGCCGCTACTTTCGATCCCTGAGTGTTTCTTTTGTTTGGTGATTTTGGATTTGGATTTTTCTAACTGGTAAACCTAAAAGTAATCAATGGCTTAGGAATCCCTTTTGACTCAATTCACTAAATATTTCTTGAGCATCTATTCTGTGCCAGGCATTTATAAGAGTAAGAGATGGATTAAAAGGTGAATTAGAAGCAGTCTCTACCCTCTAGGAATATATGATCTAACAGTAGTGAAATGGTGGATTAATGTTTTCGTGATCCCCATCGTTTCTGCTTTGTACCTGATCCTCCGTATTTTTATAGCTTTGGGCCTTCTTTTTTCCTCCGTAGAGTATTTTTATATTAGCCATGCAAGGTTTTGTTTTAGTTTGTGTTGTTGTTTTGGTGGCGGTGGTGGTGGTGCTTTGTTGAACCTCTGATCATTATAACCCTTTGCATCCATTTATCCTGGATTTGCACTGAGATGTCTGTAGTCTCCAGGCTTCCTGTGGGTTCTTTGCTTTTCTCAGCTCTTGCCATTTCCCCCTCCCCGCAAACCCTTCCTTTTTTCATACCCCTTGTTAAAATTGGGTAACCACTTGATTTTTTTAAATACTTTTTCTTTCCTAGTGGTATACTAAAGTTAATTGAACTGTCACTGTTATTACATAGTGATTCACCAACAAATAATTTTTAGGGCAGTTCTTGTTCGCGTCTCAGGAGCAAAGTTAAAATCCCCTCACCCATCTGAGGAAGAAGTCATTTACCCTTCTGCCAGATCCTTACCTCTAGGAATCAGCTGTGGATTATAATTCCTGACCTGCTCTGCAGCTTCTCCCACCACGTACAGGCAGATCCAAACCATGACTTGTTCCCTCTTTCTTGGGATACTTTACACCTTTTATACGCACAATAATCTATCGACCCTTCCCCTACCTGTCTTCCTTCAATGCTTCCCCTTATTTGGAGACTTCCATGATTAATAAGGTCAGAAAAGCCAGGTCCAGGTGAAGATAACTATTCTCTTTGACCCTTGAATGTATTTGTTTTTCTTCACTCTCTCTTGGGCCACAGTGACTTATTCATTAACAAGTGTGATTAGTACATAAACACCACTATCAGCTTGCATCTGTTTATAAAGTTCACTCTCAATTATTGAGGGACCAATTAAGTAGTCTGGAGGTTATGTGGGCCTTCTGCAGTGTGCCTTTTGGCCACTTCAGTCCCCCTAGAACAACGCTCAGAAAATGTGGAGATGACCAAGCAAAAACTGTGAAAACGAAAACGATTCAGTTGTGCTCCTCGTCAACAGCTAGTAAAGTCTGATGGAAACAAAAAGGATACATTTCATTGTGCTTTGGGATTATCTAAGGATAGAAATATGCATGGTGACTGGTGAAAGGGGCTTCCTTTTGTACTATATAAATGCTTGTAAATGAGTAATAAAATTAAGGTCTTATGAGTGCTAAAGTTAAGAGTGCTATTTTTCTGGTATTAAAATCAAGTCAACAAATTGTTACCAAACGTTTCCCATCCTATAAAAGAAAATGTTTAGTCGTCCACCTTTAGACAGGAGTTTAGAGAGAGGAGACCTCAATTATGATGTTGACTTCAGGCCAGGATTAGCCTAACTGACTTAAGTGTCTTGCATTCATCCAACAATAATTGTAACTGACCTTGGATGTTATTCAAGTAACTACAAATAGATCTAGGCTGTGGGGAGATACAGAGATGGATTTAGCATGACAGTTAATTTTTATTTCTTTATACTAGCTTGAGGAATAACTCATTTTAAGTAATAAATCAGTGTTACTAAGATGAAGTTGAGGATATTATGTAGGTACCTCTGTAACAAGACAGAAAACAGATATCCACACTTTTTATTATATCGGTCTACGAGTGAGTGCAGTGGAATTTATTTATGGACACTGAAACACGAATTGCATATAATTTTCATGTGCTATGAAATATTACTTATCTTGTACTTTTTTTCAACCATTTAAAAAGGTAGAGAATAACAAATGCTGGAGAGGGTGTGGAAAAAAAAGGGAACCCTCCTACACTGTTGGTGGGAATGTAAATTGGTACAACCGCTATGGAGAACAGTATGGAGGTTCCTCAAAAGACTACAAAATAGAGTTGCTATATGATCCATCAGTCCCACTCCTGGGCATATATCCAGACAAAACTATAATTTGGAAAGATACATGCACCCCTATGTTCATAGCAGCATTATTTACAATAGCCAAGACATGGAAACAATCTAAATGTCCATCAATGGATGAATGGATAAAGAAGATGTGGTATATGTATACAATGGAATATTACTCAGCCATAAAAAAGAATGAATTGATGCCATTTGCAGCAACATGGATGGACCTAGAGATTATCATACTAAGTAAAGTAAGTCAGAAAGAGAAAGACAAATACCATATGATATCACTTATATGTGGAATCTAAAATGTGACACAAATGAACTTATCTACAAAACAGAGACAGACTCACAGACATAGAGAACAGACCTGTTGTTGCCAGGGGGGAGGGGTGGGGGGGTTGAATTGGGAGTTTGGGACTAGCAGATGCAAACTAATATGTATAGAATGCATAAACAACAAGGTCCTACTGTATAGCACAGGGAACTATATTTAATATCCTATAATCAACCATAATGGAAAAGAATATGAAAAAGTAGTGTGTGTGTGTGTGTGTGTGTGTGTGTGTGTGTGTATATACACACACTGAATCACTTTACTGTACACCAGAAACTAACACAACACTGTATATCAACTATACTTCAAATAAAATTTTAAAAAAATAAAAATAAAAATGTAGAAACCACTCTTACCATTCTGGTCATACAAAGACAGGGCAGGCTGGATTTGGTTCAGGAGCTGTGGTTTGCCAACCGTTACCCTAGAACACAAGCTCTTAAACAGTAAGTCGTCCATAACCCCACACCAGGGGTGAGTTTCATGAGGTCCTTGAACTTCTTGAGATCACATGCAGTTTATGCACATATGAATTTTTCCGTGGACAGGGTCTACAGCTCTCATCAGACTCTCAGAGAAGTTCAGGACTCGAAAAAGATTAGGTGCCCCTGTTCTAGAGGCAATTCACCAAATTTTAGAAAGCATTTCCTAAGGCCCTGATAGTTCCTAGGTACTGTGCGAGTAACTGGTAGCTCGCGGGAATTCCTACCCTAGCAGCTAATACTGCAAGAGACATTGAGGGTAAATAATTGTCTAGGTGATCGTTTTATTCATATAGTCAGCTGTCGCCATCATTCTTGTTGGTTTTATAAGTCTCAGAGAAAGATGAAAATCCATACCCCCTGTTCTAGGAGGAAAAGTTTTCTCATATTTTCAAATATTTAGGAAATAATTTAGGTTTGACTGAATATCTGAAACATATTTAAGTGCCCAGACCATTCAGGCTGTAAATAGAAATCAGATTCAACCTGTTAGGTACCTTTTTCTTTAATATTAAGATTACCCCACTAATTGGTTCATGTTAGCTCAACTGACATCAAAGGCTGCAATACAGGTATAGGAAGGATTAAAGTTGCTTATTAAAATTGAATGTGTGAACTTGCAGGCTGCCTGATATAACAGGTGGCTGTTAACTAAAGCTAAGCCCTTGAATGTTCAAATTCATGAAAATGGAGTGATTACCCTGGGGCAGAGGTGGTGGTGAGAAACAGAAATGTCCATTTGAAAATAAATAAGAAACTCAGGAGTTCCTCCCTGTGCCCGAGGGTTGGGAATTAAAAAAAACCTGCTTCTTCTCAATAAACAGAGTTATAGAATGAAGTTTATACCAAGGAGGAAAATGGTTATAAAATCTACAATACTAACTTTAAAACCTAAACATGGCACAGTATAACCTTAAAAACCCTAAACTTTTTCAGCAAGTCCCTTGCGCTATTTATATAGACTTTTAATTTTCAGCTTGTTTTCATACAATTGGAACATATAACAAACGTGAGAGGGTTAAAACATATTCTAAAGAAAGCAGAAGTTAACCAGGAAATTTCCCCCCAAAAAGGAAGGGAAAAATACAGAAGTACAGAGCTATTATAAATAGGAAGCATTGCTTACATGTACATTATTCTTAAATATTATTAATTGATCGGTTATTTATTAGTGATTAATGAATTTTTAATCTGGAAAATTCACTCACCTGCAAGTTTTCCTTTTAATTCAATAGTTTTCATTCCATGAGAAGTATGACATGTCCCTATTCCCTGTTACATCACAGCGCTAGTTAGGCTGGGTCTGCCCTTGGCTTTTGTCCTCAAACCTTAAAGCACCTCCCTGACTGCCCCATCATCTTTCCTGCCACCTGACGTCACCCCTTTCCTCTTAAAGCTCTTGGCCACCATGCCTTCTCTGCTTAACCCTGGTGAGTCTTGCCAGTTTGGGGAGGAGGGGGCATGCTCTTTCTGCCCTTCCAAATTTGCCAGTTAACTAATAATAAACTCATCTAAGGTAGAGTGCTAATGGGGAAGTCCTTCCTTCCAAGCTGAATGTTGTTTATAACAGGGGTTTCACGGAGAAGGCTGTGCTATTGAAAGTTTCAAGTCCGACTAGGGAGTGGCGCCATGAATATAGATCGCCCCTCTATTCTACCTGCATTTAGAGCTGTTCCTATTAAAGTGATTTAGCAGAAGGTGTGGGCATAGCTTGGCAGTGCAACAGATTATTGTTTTAGTGAAAGAAATAAAAAGAAAGCAAGAAAGAACAATGCTATTAGTAATACATGAGACATCACCATTTGCATGACAATGCGCTACCTACCTTATAAAGTCACTATTAGAAATGTACTATATTTAACCATGATTTGTTATTCATTCATTAAAATGCTTACATTTATTTTTAAATTATGTCATTGATTATATCAGTCAATCAGTCATTCACTATATAGGGGAGACAAGAGAACTATCAAAGAAATTATGACCACATTGAGAAGAAAAGACACCCACATAAGGAACAAACTGGAAAACAGCACAGTAAAGTGATAAATTATGTGGTTACAGATAATAAAGGCAGTACATATATGAAACTCTTTGAGATCAGGACTACCTAGAGGGGTGGGATAGGGAGGGTGGGAGGGAGACGCAAGAGGGAGGAGATATGGGGATATATGTATATGTACAGCTGATTCACTTTGTTATACAGCAGAAACTAACACAACAATGTAAAGCAATTATACTCCAATAAAGATGTCAAAAAAAAAGTAAAACCAGACATTTGACTAAAAGTTTTCAATAATTTCAATTTAGATTAAGTGGGAATTAATAACAAAATTGTGTATCATCTAGAGTGAGGTGTTTATAACTATGCTGTGTTACCATACATTGTATGTATTTGTCAGTTCAGAATTTATTTTCAATTAGCCTAAATTAGTTTTTTGTTGTCTCCATAAAGGTTGAGTATTTATGGAGATTAACATTTTTTGTGATGTTTACAGTAAGATTTGAGTCAAATAAAATAACCTGTTAATAAAAAAAAATAGAAAAGTCAGTAAGATTCCTTTGCATTTCCAAGACCTTTCTTTACAAGTTATACTCTAGTGTATGTACCTTATAATGCTGTTATCTCTTCCTGCCTAATAGGGATTCTCGTAGCATGTTTAGGGGCCCCTTTTAAACTGTGCACATCATCTGATCCCTTAGATAAAGACAAGGCTAGGAAAGTCAGATTCATTTGTAAAATAAGACCTCTAAAAAAAAATGACCATACTAATTTCATTTTAGATAGACAGCAAGAAGTTCTTACAGCTCTCACTTTTCAAAATCTACCCCTTTCTTCCTGCCTTCTTGCTTTCTTCCTTAATTGATAGTGGGCCAAGAAGCAAGTGTTTGGTAGGGCAGTTGGGAACCATGGTAAGAGCAGCAGCTTTGGAGCCAAGCAGTACTGCGAGGAAGGGGAAGGGGGAAGGAAGAGGGTGGGATGAAGGGGGAGAACCTGAAGTCTGTGTGCAAAGGCCATGCTTGTGTGAGGAGATAAGGCAGATTGCCCACGTATTTGATATCGTTGGTGACATGGTTTTTAGGTAAAAATGGAAGTGCTAGAGAAAACACATTTGGAACAGACTCCATCAGTGGGATTTAATTTACTTAACTCATGACTGTTAAAATTATGTGGCTTGGCTTATCAGCTTACCAATAAATTTGTTATTCAAAGAGATTTGTGGTTTTAAAAGGAACTCCTCCTATACGGGGATTACTATGAGACTGAAAATAAAGCAGAAAATACAATGGTAACTTTTTTTGTTTGTTTTGTTTTTGTTTTTGTTTTTGTTTTTTTTGCGGTACGCGGGCCTCTCACTGTTGTGGCCTCTCCCGTTGCGGAGCACAGGCTCCGGACGCGCAGGCTCAGCGGCCATGGCTCACGGGCCCAGCCGCTCTGCAGCATGTGGGATCTTCCTGGACCGGGGCAGGAACCCGCGTACCCTGCATCGGCAGGCGGACTCTCAACCGCTGCGCCACCAGGGAAGCCCCAATGGTAACTTTTGATATGACTTGAGCTTTTTGAAAGAATGCTTCCTTGTGTAATAACAGGAATAATCTATTGACCTCTAACACTTTTTTTTCTCTTTTAAACATACAGACTTCTTTTCCTGTGACTCCATCCCTGGCAGCTAATCCTGCCATGGCTTTTAATCCCTACTTACCTCATCCTGGGATGGGCCTGGTCCCTGCCGAACTTTTACCAAATGCACCTGTGCTGATTTCTGGAAACCCGCCTCTCCCACTGCCAGGAGCTCCTGGTCCAAAACCAATGCGTTCAGATAAACTGGAGGTATTTGTGTAGAAATATATAAATCCCTATGGGGTAGATATTAACCTTATGCATAAACATTCTTAGAGCCCAATGTCTTGAATGCTTTAAATAAGTACATCTGAATTTTAAGCTTATGGAATATAACCTCAGAGAAATGTTAGACATTTTATTACTGCAATTTTACCCTGTTACGAAGTGCACGGTTGTATAGTAGGTCAAACAATGTCTTAGTGTACCCAGCTGCAGACTGTGCATCTCCTTTGCTATGGCACAGAAAGTCTGGTGGGAATGCTCCTTTTAGCCAGGCCCCAGCTTTGCAGAGTGGGATTACTGTATTCGTTGATGAGTCTCTACTTGCTAGAATAATCAAAAAGTCAGCTCCATTGGCAGCTCCTTAAATGCCTTGCCAGGTATTGAACTGGAATCTGTGCATGTCCTTTAGTCATGGTCCACAAGTCTGCTTGTAAAAAAGCACATTGCCGGACTTCCCTGTGGCGCAGTGGTTAAGAATCTGCCTGCCAATGCAGGGGACACGGTTCGAGCCCTAGTCCAGGAAGATCCCACGTGCTGCAGAGCAACTAAGCCTGTGCACCACAACTACGGAGCCTGCGCTCTAGAGCCCGCGAGCCACAACTGCTGAGCCTGTGTGCCACAACTACTGAAGCCCGCACACCTAGAGCCCGTGCTCCATAACAAGAGAAGCCACTGCAATGAGAAGCCCGCACACCACAATGAAGAGTAGTTCCCGCTAGCCACAACTAGAGAAAGCCCCCGCGCAGCAATGAAGACCCAACACAGCCAAAAATAAATAAATTAATTTAAAAAAAAAGAAAGCACATTGCTGTGTGATAAAGACACATCTTGGAGCTTAACAAAATAACGCCCTCTTGCAAACTTAGCTAATTACACTTTAGGCCGTGTATCAAGTAGAGGATTAAAAACTGGTTTTCAGCAATACCTGCATTTCAATGTAAGGAAAGCAGACAAACTTTTCCTTTGGGAAGATTGGATTTTTTCTTCCTTGGAATAGAAATTTTGTTTAGGTTTACATCTCATAGTGAATATGGTTCGACATTATCCTTCAGCTTTTAGAATTTTTCCTAAATAGATGACAAAAGAATGTATACTGTTGCTCTTATACGTTCACTGGCAAAATAAATAAAAGCTAATCACCTTCCAAGCATCAATGTGATTTTTTTTTTTTCTTTAAGGTTTGCCGTGAATTTCAGCGCGGAAATTGTACCCGTGGTGAGAACGATTGCCGCTATGCTCACCCTACAGATGTTTCCATGATTGAGGCAAGTGATAATACCGTGACCATCTGCATGGATTATATCAAAGGTCGATGCTCCCGGGAGAAATGCAAGTACTTTCATCCTCCTGCGCACTTGCAAGCCAGACTCAAGGCAGCTCATCACCAGATGAACCATTCAGCTGCCACTGCCATGGTAAGAACAGGCCAGGACTCGTCGACTGTTTGGGGATAAATGATTCTTATATCCCTCAATTTGTCTAATATCCTGGAACCATTATCTTGGATAGTCATGAGGGGACCTTAAAATGAATTGCCCAGGTTATAAGCTGGAAAAGAGAGAACCTATTTATTCTAGTTCACTAAAATTTTCTAAAGATAACTATTTAAAACCTTGCCTAATGATTTTAACTTACTGTGCTTTTTCTCCCATTTTTTAAGAAAGAGTAAATTATACAACTTAAACAGTAAATTATTTTGGAGTGGTTTTTATAGCCTAACTAACCTTAATATCGTAAAAAGGCAGAAAGTTCCCTTTCTGCCCCATGAGCCACCTAGATGGTCACTTTGCTGGTAACATCCTTAATGCCTTTCACAAACAGAGGACTTGGAGGATGGGGTGGAAAATAGGTTCTAATTTCCCAAAGGTTAATGATTTCAAGTCAGCAGCCAGCCAAGGCTGGGGGGAAATTTCTACATGGTTGGAGAAGAGGCCTGGCTATTGAGTTGCCCTAGTAAGTAAATTTGGGGGAAAAGTTAGCCCTACTGAACCACGAAAAGGTAGGAGGTAGGAAACTATTTGCATAACACTATAGTGTGATAGGTTAAAAAATAGGAATTATGATTACTTATGCTTGTCACAGCTGTCAATTATTTTGATAGGCTGTGGGCTATTCATTTCTTTTATAGTCTGGGCTTTTCCTCATGTAATAGGGTATAACCCCAATAAGGGACAAAACCCTGAGGAAACCTCATTTTTCCCGGCTGTGGAAAAAAAATCACCTCCATGACCCTGAAGCCCATGACAGAGACCTTTCCTTTTCATAAGAGAGATACATTTATTTTCAGACATCCCTATTTGTTGAGAAGGTTTTCCTCATACTAAGTTAAAATCTACCTTGTTGTAACTGGAACTTACACGTAGTTTATTGCAAAACGTGCCAATCCCTATTTCATAGGAGCCTGATTCTCATGTCTTTTCCCTAAGCCAAACACCGCAAATTTGGACTTGTTCTCTTTCTCGGTACCCCTGCTCTCTCAGAACTGAACCCAATACTTTGTGAAAGAGCTGAGAACCAAAATAGAACAAACTTATTTTCTGCCTTGATCTGGACAGCAGAATTTGTTAATGAATGTTAAAAAAGACTTCACCAAATATTTTTTGTCTTAAATTCTTTTGAATGAGGGAATTTTACGCTATGAAAATAGGAAGGTATCCAGAATATTCAATGCACAATTTAAGCCTCCAGTTGTTAGATTATTTCTGTTGGTGGCATACAGTTCAGAAACAACGTACCCTATTGTAAAGGAGAGGAATACAGTTGGCCCCCTAAAAATAAAGGTTCTCATATGCATGGGATGTACAAGGAATGCCATGCCTGTGCCATGGTGTACCTACCTGTCCAATGCTCAGTCATGGGGCCTTCGTATGTATGTGCCTATTTCTGATGATTTTGGTGTGTTTCTTAGAATGCATATAAGTCAGCCCCAAATTTCCATGTAGAGAGTTAAACATGCTATATATAGTAAGGTCTTCAACTGGTACTTTTGAACGTCAATATAGAATTCTTTTCTGAGTGACTGATCAGAGCAGCGTCTTAAAGGTGAAGTAACACTGGCCCATAGGAATTTGTTTGAGGTAAAATTAAACAAAGGAGGCTGCATGAAGAAATTTAAGCTTTCTATATTTTAAGGATTCAGAGTTGAAACGCTTTGTGAAGCAGAGATTTTTACCCTGTTCGTGTTCATGTGCACAGCTCGGGTTGACTTTACTGAAAGCAGGTTGTATGCATTTAAAAGGAAAGACTTGAAGGGGTGATATTTATTTCCCAAATGAAAATAGAGGTACCATTAGGCCTTCTTATCCATAGGAATAAGGAGGTCATGGCATGCCCCTTTTCGGCTTGTGGAAGGCTAGATACTCAGCATAAGTGTGCCCGTCTCCTTAAGAATTTGGAGCATACCCAATCGTTGTTGCCGGGACAAGTTTTTAAAGTACTGTGCAATTTGCTGAGGAAAAAATGTAAAGTAATGTCAAATTTCTCCAATGAATCTGATCCAGGCGGAGCTTTGACTGAATATTTTAAGCACAGTGGGATTTTGAAAGAATTGTAGACATGAAAGGAGGATTTTAAAATGCTAAGAGGTTTCAGAATTAAACCTTACAACAAAGCAAGCAATACGTATCGAAATGCACAGCAAGTCTCTATAAGTGAGAATTGCATACATTTTGCTAACTATCTGTGGTATCTGGGTGAGGTGGCGGGGGCAGATTAATTCATTTGCTTTTTCCTTACATGTTAGTTGGGAAATACACAGTTATAGGGTTTGGACCTGAAATCCTTGTATAAATTGAATTTTGGATTTTGGAGCTTTAGACTCTGATCTACTGACATCTGTTTTTTCACCTACATACCATTTATCTCCTAGATTTATATTGGAATTGTAACTGGCAAAAATTTCTTTCCTGCTATATCTGTTGCTTCTGCTGATCTCATTTTAATAGGTTAGTAGATGAGCATCCTTTAGATGTTAATTTTAAATGATTACTTGCTGTCAACAGCATCCTGTCACATCCAGCCCACATGACGAGGTCCTTTTCAGCTTCATTAATTTGTCTAAATTAGTGAAGCTGAAAAGCTTCTTTTCCCCCCTGTATGTTTATTTTCTGTTTTGGACTGAGTATGTACTCATATAGTCAACGGCTTCATCTCTGAAGTTGGTTACCTTGCTCAATGGCGACCCTTGCAAAGGGTTCCCAGGCCAGACCTTATCTAACTGCTGCTTGCTTGGTTTGAGTACATATTTTACTTTCCTTAATACTATTTATTAATCCATCCTTCCCTCACAGGCCCTGCAGCCCAGTGCACTTCAACTGATACCAAAGAGATCAGCACTTGAAAAGACCAATGGTGCCACCCCGGTCTTTAATCCCAGTGTTTTCCACTGCCAGCAGGCTATGGCTAACCTGCAACTCCCGCAGCCGGCATTTATCCCTGCAGGTGAGAACGAGGCCCTGGGCACCGCGAGTTGCTTGATGTTGCGAATGAATACAGTGCCCACCAGCTTCCAAAGAGCATTTATCTGAGAACAGTCAACAGGTATTGTGGTTAGAAATAAAACAAGGCAGCTATGCTCGATCTGTTTGTATATACTGAACAAACTGTTTTCCTATGATTCCTGAAAATTAATGGTTTTGAAATCAAACTAGGAAACACTGTCAACATTTTTCTTTTGAGCATTTCCTAATTTTTGCTTCTCATGTTTGATTCACTTGTTTCAGTCTCAAACTAATTCCTTGATTCTTAGGTATCACTTTCAAAGACAATGGTCTGCCCTCAAAAAAAAAAAAAAAAAAAAAAAAGTTTCTAAGCTTCAGCATTGCAAAAATAGGTAGTCCATATATCTTTGATATGCCAAAGATAGTTATAATAAAACTACCCTTACATTTACAATATAATACAGTGTAGTATATATATATATATATAAAACAGGTAGTTTTGGTCTCTAACTCTTAAACCAGTTAATATAAAATATATAGCAGTTTATCACATTTTCCTGACAATTTGTGGCATATTTTATTACCTCCTACATTCAACGGCTGCCCTAAAAAAAAAAAAAAAAAAAAAGAAAGTTTCTAAGCTTCAGCATTGCAAAAATAGGTAGTCCATATATCTTTGATATGCCAAAGATAGTTATAATAAAACTACCCTTACATTTACAATATAATACAGTGTAGTATATATATATATATATAAAACAGGTAGTTTTGGTCTCTAACTCTTAAACCAGTTAATATAAAATATATAGCAGTTTATCACATTTTCCTGACAATTTGTGGCATATTTTATTACCTCCTACATTCAACTATATTTAATAGCATAACAGTTTTGCACTAAATTGAAAAGAAAAATTTAAGCCATAATTTTTTCAAATAAATATCATAGGGGGCTTCCCTGGTGGCACAGTGGTTAAGTATCCACCTGCCAGTGCAGGGGACACGGGTTCGAGCCCTGGTCCGGCAAGATCCCACATGCCGCTGGTTGATTTGTAGCTGGCAAAATGAAATTATTTCCATGACCAGATATGGTCTCAAAACCAGCATTCATGCAGGCCCAGAAGCAGAAGAGCTGAGGTCAAACAATATCATATATGAGGGGAATTACTTTTCTTCCAGTGGTTCAGTACTTTAAGAACAAACATACAGTCTCTTAGGAATAAGTTGAAAATAATAACCCCTGGGAGTATGGTAGATTTTTTTTTTTTTGGTCAGAATCATAAATGCTCCAGTTTGGAAACTGTTAAATGAAAGTTACGTGCTTTAAAAATTAATTTAGAAACCTTGTTAATTATAAACATACTAAGCACATGGTATTGTATGCCTGGACTTGAAGAAACCCATTGGTTAACTGATACATTAATCAGTTAATTAATTTTGAAAGAAGCCATAAAAATCCAGTCTTTTGTCTAGTTAGCTAACCACAGTAGCTCCTCATGATATTTAAAAACACAATTTTTAGACTTGTTGGGCTGGATTTGGCTAATTTAAAATCTAGATTTACAAGCAAAAACATCAGAAGAATCCCTTTCTCCTTAATTAATAGCAAAAGAAAAGCTTGTCAGACTGAGAGGCCCCTCTTGATGAAAAGCCTATTTGCCATATGTTCACAGTCAAGTCCTTGGTTGCGAGGTGGAGAAAGCAATGATAATAGATTAGTGCCCTAAGTACAACTTATTGGCACCAGCTGCCAGATCCTGGTGCATATTTTGAAAATTGTATGTATAATAAATTAAAATTCTTCCTTTCATAATAAAAATCACTTAGGATGTATTCGTCCAGAATAAATATGTAATTTAAGTGAGCTAATAACTTTAAAGAAAAATTAATGTTCATTTGTATACCTAAGAATCCAAGAATTACTTTGATTACCTGGGTTTAGGATCTTAAGCTGTAATTGTGAGCATGGGAGATTACTGGATATGCATGTGCTGATTGATTAATATTGCTAAGAATATCTTTCTAGTTAGAAATTATTTCTATCAGTAAAACTTTAATAATGAAATATCTCTTTTCTTTACTTTTCACGCTTTTCTGCATGGTGTACAGGGCCAATACTGTGCATGGTACCTGCTTCAAGTATTGGTAGGTTTTGTACAAAAATTCTCAACTTTCCACAGTCTGAAAAAAAAGTGTTTTTCTGTTGTGACTATGAAAGAGACAAGCAACTGGATGATGTGGCTGGACATTTTCTGAGTATTTAAGGTTTAATATGGTGCTGTCTGTTACATGTCTTTGTGGAATCACAACAGTCCTACACTCTCACAGTTGGTTGCCACTGTGGTCAAATACCAACCCTGCCATTTCTGTATTTTCACCCTAAAAATAGTAGCTGAAATATTTTGAAACATTTCCTTATCTAGCCAGAATGGGCAGTTTTATTCTTAGCTTTACATCTGTTACTAAGAAATTGTAAAATATTTTAAATATTTTAAATGTATAATTTGTAAAGTACAGCACAACAATTCCTCCAAAAAAAAAGTTACCCATAAGCTCAAAATCATTCAATACTCAGGTGTTGCAAAAAAGCAAAGCTAGAGCATTCTGTAGTGTTTTGTGATGATTTCTATAGTGTTCTAGGATGAAGTGCCATCTGCACGGAAACCAGGCACCACAGAATCATTTCAAAATGACTCTTTGGGGGTATGTGATTTTTAATAACCAGTTGCACACAGATCCTTTAATTAGCCACCTATCCAATATGGTAGCCATCTCGAAACCATTTTGTACATCACTAACACTGAAGAAGACAGGGAAAGGGACTTGTTTCCCTCTCAGAACTCCTAGGGAGTTCACAGCTCCTATAGTTTCCATGGGCACCAGGAACAGACCAGGAGAAAATAGCTCTGTTCCATACAGGGAGGAATTGTCCCACCTCACCCCACCATCTCATATCAATCCAGTTACTTTTATCCTTTTTGAGAGTTCGCAACAGCTTGACCTCCATCCCATTGGTCAACCAGAGTTGATGCAGAGCCCAAAAGGGACTAACAGGCTTATCAAGATAAAACAAAAATGTCAAAATGACAACTACATAATAGTAGCACTCACTAACAGGTGAGGCCTCTGTTATTAGCTGTGCTCTGTCAGAATTAAAAACATTTCCACTGGTACTAACAGAAGCATCATATGCATATGATTAGAAGAGCATACTTCTGCAAGTTCGTGAAATGTGTCTCCATCTTCCCATTTTGTGACTGCTCCCTTGTCCTTTCACCTAAGAGCTCAGTGTAGGAATGCAAACTGCATGCTTCAGTGGTGCTGCTTTCTGCACAGTTGTTGTGCTCCCGAAGGGAAAACAAGAGTGTTTTTAGAATTGGCATGTGCTACAATAAGGGATGTTGATAGGTAATGGATAACTAGAGATGAGCATGAGAGATAACTACAGAGTTTCTGTTAATCACCATTTGGGGTACATTTGTGGTTTCTGTGACGTTGCATGTGTTGATTTTCCTCTCTCCAGGCCATTCACTTTCTCTGTAGACTTCCAGAAAATCTGAATTCAATCGATATATTATAGATGCAAATTATCACATATGCACACGTGCCATTTACACATGAATTCCTTGGCTTGCTATCCAAAATGAGCTAGAAATAAGGAAAGCATCCCAGAAGCTTTCAAAATGACATAGAAACTAGAAAAGGCAAAGAGAAATCAGCCTGAAAGAGATGTTGCAGCTGCTAGTCATTGTCGCTGTAATATTGCAGTGAAGACAAGATTTTGTCGGATATTTACTATGAAGTATCTCTTGGAAATTTCGGCTATTTATGAAACAATAAATAAATGGCCTACGTTGTTTCATAAGTAGCCTAAGTTTGCAAGGGGTTTGCCAGAGGTGTGCTGAAAAACCTGCATGCATAGGCCACTGTATTCTTTATCTGCTCCCCTACCACATACCCACCAATCAAACTACGATCTTTTTGTATACAGATCAGGTAAGTATATATATATAGATGACCGTTCCTTTGCACCTGCAAATCCAGTGACAGCACTGATGTCTGTCATGAGTTAGCGAAACCAAACACCAATTCACAGTTCCCTACTCCCGTTTTGAATGCGCAGCCCAGTTACTTTTCTGCTTGACTAGCTGTTCATAGCAATTTCTGCTTGACTAGCTGTCCACAGAGATAGCCTTGGTAAACTCAGATTTGTCATAGGTACCCATTGTAACCCCTTCTGAAAATTTGGCCCTTGAAGTCAACTACAGTGTGATCCTGCTCAAAAACTAACTAAATGTTGAGAATGATTCCATTTTCCTTAATGGTAACTATAATTGGCTTTCCCCTTTTCTCTTTTTAAATATTTCCCCCTTCCATGCTGTGTTGCTTTGCACTGACTGTGATTGCATGTTGCACCCTGGTGTATCCATCATGATGATGTTACATGGCTTGTTGCTGTGATACCTGCCACGCCCCATTCCATCGTGTATGTCACGGTTACGTAAATGCTCCACCCCCTCGTGTGTTGCTTCCATGATTTCCTACTGAAAGTGCCCATGATGCACGGTGCTACACCTACCACTGTGTCTGCAGCAACACCACCTGCCACCAGCGTTCCCTTCGCTGCAACAGCTACAATCAATCAGGTTTGGCCATTTATTTCACCTGTTCAGACCTAGCTAACTACGGTGTGTTGGTAAGGCACAGTATATGCCTTTGGGATTGGTGAGAGACATTTGTCCCTATTCTTATGTGTTTCTTTAGCCAGTGTTACATTTAGAATTTCTCTTTCTGTTCTAGAGGGATGTTCCTCTAGAGGGATGTTCCTGCTTTGCTGCTCATCCTGAGATGAGTCAGCAGAGTGTTCTTTTTTAATTGGTTACAGATGTCACTCTTGACATCTTATATATATAGTTGTTGCTACCACACCAATCCTCAAAGGTATATACTAAATATTTTTTAAATGTTTTTTCATTGGTTGAGAGGAGAATTTATTTTAGTGGACTCCCATTTTTGGTTATTGCATTTGAACTTTCACTTAGTACTATCATCACCTTTACCTTTAGATCTACTGGAAAGAAAGATAACACATTTCTTTCCAAGGCACAGATATGCTTATCATTACCCAGTGATTACATCCGAAATTCCTTCTCATACCGACATGAGATATGCTTGTGTTGTTTCAATGTTCATTTGCTTGAGGTTTTTACAGGCAGAGTCACAAGGCAAATTATGAATTTGGGGTGAGTCTTGAAATTATAAGGAGATACTTACAATAATTATTGTGTAATATTATGGCCATTTTGCCTTGTTAAAGTGGTAACCACGCTTAAAGACTGCAAGTTCCACTGCTGTTTCAATTACAAGTATGATAAACATTTAGGACACAGAGCATTAATCCATTGGGGAAACAAACCACATTCTAACCTGTGCTTTTTGCAAAGTTAACTATTATTGGATATGGTTAGTATGTCTAAATTTTTCTGTGAAATTGGTTACGGTTATTGATTACCATGTCCAAGCAGTGAACAAAATAAATGGAATTCTCTCAAGAAACTATTTTAATCTAAAATCTTTTTTACTACTATAGATAACCCCATTATCAATAGATGAACTGAATAGCAGCATGTTTGTTTCACAGATGTAGAAGTTACCAGTAGAACAGTAAGTCTCTTTAAGTATTAATATAATATTTGTAGGTAATATCTTTTATCTACACAGTTGCATTTGCTAAAGACTTCGGTAAATATTTTCATTAATAGGCATTGCTTATAACTTAGAGCTTGATTTAAGCATTCTAAATTTTCCACAATGAAATATGGACAAGCAAATATGCGATTTTTTAATATGAAAATGACAGCTGGTATTGTATTTTCCCAAAGAGCTTACAAATTCCCAAATGTTTTCCCATTATTAAAGGGGTATGATTGGTTAGCCAAAGGCACAGGTCGATTTTGAATTTTAATCTTTTAACATTTTTCTAGCTTTGTTTTATTTTAATTGAAATAAAGCAAAGTAATTTTGTCACAATTTGATTAAGATGGTTATATCTTAAAGACAGTCGGCAGTATATGCTTTTTCTAAAGACATTATGGAAAATAGCGCTTTCACATTCTGCCACTTTGTGTTGCTTCCCATGTAAGTCTAGCAGAATTGCTCCAGCTGTTTTCAATTTTGAGTGACATAATTTAGGAATTTAATCATGATTTTCATTCACATCATGGCACCTTTTTTTTTTGGTAATTTTTGTTGTTGTTTTCGGATTCTGCCCCCTTCACTTTTGATTTCCTTTGCCTGGTCCAGAGCCTGTAATGGCAACACACTTAATTTGAGCAACTGTTCACTTGGAACATGTGACTTTTAAAGTCACTCAAGACTCTGAGGCATCTTAATTAATAATTATAGGGAGTTATTATACAAATACACTGATTCTGAGTTGCATCCATTAGTCACTGAAAGCTTGAAGTTCTCACACCTGGAGTGTTTCACTTGGTTGAAGAAGGCAACAATTCTGTTCTCTTGATGGACTAGTTCCCCAGAACCTGGCTAGCATTTCTTTCCTGTTCACCAGCACCTGGCTAGCATTTCTTGCCTGCTGAGGACACACAGGCCCAGAAGACTAACTGTTCTGGACAGAGCATATAGATAACTGTACATTAGATAACAGGTCCCTGCAATCATAAGGAGCGTTTAAAAAAAGACATCTTTGAGCACACGGAATAACTGAAGTACCTGTATACTGTAGTAGTTTTCAGGGGTATCATTTGGGATAGTGGCAAGTTGGGAATAGCACCGAACATGAGACTAGTAGGCTTGTAAACACTTGCCTGATTCTCATGGGCTGCTTCACATCAAGGTAAACAAAAGTGGTCAAATATAGTTAACTTTCCAACAGAACATGTTTGGGAATAGTGATTCTTTTTTACTTGATTCCATTAGAAAATTTAGAGGTATCTGGCACATCATAATCATTGCAGTATGTAACAGATGTTGAAAATTTCTCCAGAGTGCAAAAATGTAATTTTGTAAAATACTGTATACCCAGAATTCACACTTAGGCTATTCCTGCACGGCTCCAAAACATACAGATAAAAAGTTTAAAGTTTGTTTAATATTTGCATATTTCAAAATGGAATCTAGTATGTTTTGTCAATATATGCTTGTTGGAGGAAGTGGATGGATGGGTGGATGTTCATGGTGTAGACAGTGCCTTAAACAACGGACTGTATCTCTGTTAACTTAGGGCAACTGTCCACACTGTCACTCAGTGAGAACCATAGACTATCAGACCGTCATGCTACGTGACTCCTTAGTGAGCATTTCCAACAGCTCGATTTTCGTAGATTCAGAGTGGGGAATATCTTGGCATATGGTTCACACACAGAACTGGAACAAGAACCAAGTATCCTGACCCCTACTTCAATAACCCTCCAATATTTCTCACTCTTTTTTTTCTTCCATTTCAGTTGAAATTCTGAACAACAGAGTTATGGAGTATCAGAATCTCTCCGTGAGAACCTCCATATGGCCTTTCTATATATATTCACGTATGTCCTCTTCTACCAACACAACAATAAGCATGGTGCAGTCAATATATTAAACAAAACAAACATACCAGCCAACAAATTCGAATAAAAAACAAAGCATCAAACAATCAATGGAGATGTTAAAACACCAACAGAAAACTAACAACTACCATCTATCTATCTTATTTGAATTATTAGGTAGAACACCATAACATTTTGTAATTTATCACACTATTCTTTGTGATTTTCCAATAACCATTATGCTGAGTGAATCTCTACAGTGGACTGCTGGCTTATTGTGCATTCTTGGTGGATAAATGTTCGGTCTGTTTTGAAGTGTTACCTTACCGTTTTGTTTACACAGTAGTCGTCTGTTGGTTTGATTCAGAATGTAACAAATATATCCAATACCATTTTCCCCATTACTGTATTGCATTGTATCGTATTGTGGTGTGTTGTGTTAGGTTTTTACATACTATAGTGTTTTGCTGTAATGTGTGGTGTTTGATTTTAACTAAAATGCTATTAATGGGAAACAGAAACACATGTGCTTGAAAAACATGGCAGGTTAATGTTGATATGCTCTCTCTCTCTCTCTAGAATATTTCTGTAGGTTTCGTGAGGCAGACATTTAAAAGGCCTCACTTTTGAGTGTGTCCAAAACCTGTTCATAAACATGCATGTGTATAATTTGTACCTGTAGATCTGACCTTGCATAGTACAATCACATTACTAGATTTTTTTGTGAGAGAGAAATAATTACCTGAAAATAACAGGGAACTTCTTAAAACATTAACCCGAATTTCACTCCTTAAGTAGATTGAAAAACTAGAATTTACCTTTAAGTGAATTTCTCAGCATATATACTAAAAATTATGTAAAGTGCCCATTACATTTTTTGTGGCTCAAGGATCCTGTCTTCTAGGTTGAGTGTCTAAAACTGAGCCATTTGTCATTTTCAGCTGAAAAATTGGTTCTTGGAAGCTTAAAGGTATTCTAATGACAGGTTATAAATTAAGCAGAGAGAGGGGGGCTTGGAGCTAGTTTTTACATATTGGAGGAAAGTGTGTAAAAAACATTGCAATGTAACCTTTGATACAAGTGCCACTTTATGAATGCAAATGGCTCATGCTCTTCAGACTACTCTTTGAATAATAAGTAAGATGCAGTGTGGAAAAGTCAGTCAGGGTGAAGGAGAATTGGTTCCAAGTGAGGCCTTTCCTCCCCAAATGGACAGTCTCTTCTGTTCATCACAGCTGGAGTCTGAGTATAGATTTGGAGAAATGGCGGGACTGGGGAGGGAGGTAGGGAGCCGTTTGAAATTACTCTTCGATTTATTTAAAAGTTCTAAGAAGGATGTCCACAGTTGTCTTTAGCCTCAGCTCAGCTGAGTTTCCAGTTTTGTTAAACATTTCAGTGAAGGAGCAAGTGCCTGTGATATAATATGTTAAGTGTTGCCCTTCCCAAACTTAATTAACAGCAGAATCTCTCATATCATAACCAAGCCTCTTTTTTTGTTTGTTTAGATTTCTTTGTTTTTATATGCTTTGAAAATCATAATAGAGATGAATAGAGAGGTTTGTAACACCCTTTGGATGAGACAGAGTGGCTACACTCCACAGAGCTGACCTGAATTCACATTACTAATACTTTTGAAATAATTGTATAACCAAGTAAAATAGTAATTAATTCCCATGGTATGTCACATATTTCTCCCACCCTACTCAGTAATTAAAGTTACTATTATTAATCAGTGGTAGAACCATATGATAGTTTGCATTGATTTAGATAGATTTAATATTTTCTACTAAATATGTGTTCTCTCACTGGAAAGTATAAAATCATCAAATTTGATGTTTATACCAAGTTTATTTTTCTCCTTCATGAAAATGACAAGCAAAGGGAAAATCTGATTTAGGATACCTTAAGCCGGCTAGTAGTGTTTGAATCACAGAACAGTGGAACTGGCAACACCTTTTCACAGCCAGGGCATGTGATTCACCCAGGGCTGCCTGACTACTTGGTAGCAGCTGGACCCAGAAATATCTCCTGACTCCTGGTTGTTCGCCTTTTTCACATTGTTTGTGCTTCAGAACATTTGAGACTCCATCCCAAAGCAGATCATTTTGGCTCAGAATACAAAAGAGCAAAATTAACTCCTCAGTAGCTGATATCCTGTTGATCTTAATTATCAATCCAAATCATGATCATCAGGGATTTCTAAATGGTCTTGCTTGTATTGAGCCATTGTCATCTGCTAACAGTATTGTCTGGAGTTAGAGAGCAAGAGGTGTCTTGACTTTTACCTTTTGGTCCTTTGAACTACTTAATTTCTGTTTCCCAAAATCTTGATATTGCTAGAGAAGAAAGTAGAATATGCCTTTGTGAAATTACTTGTATTTGGAACTGAGTTTTGTAAAACCTGTGCTGGTGCCTCTCAGGAAGGGCAGATTTGATCACATGAATCCAGGAGGGATGCACCTGAGCTACTCTAGATGTATTCCTTAAAGGACACAGAGACATTTTCAGTGTGAAATGAACTTTTTTGTCATTTCACATTTTGATACAGCATACTGTCTCACTTAACTTTTTAAACTTCTGACAAAGATGTACATGGACAATAAACCTAGAGTACAGCTGTTTGCATGTTGCCTTAAGCACTGGAAGACATGAATAATGACGTATTTTTTAGTAAGAGGTTCAGTGAGAGATATTCAGGGTAGTGGTATTTTTGGTGCAACAATTTTTGATGTTGTTGGCATTTTAAAAGTTGCTTTGTGATTGAATTTAAAGAAAGAAAACTCAAAGCACTAAGGTTTTGATCAGAGGTGAAAGAATTTTGACAAAAATGCAATTTTAAGATAGCACTCTTTAACTAGTTGTGCAATGACTTATTCAAGTGATCTTTATTCAAGAAAAGAAAAGAAGTCATTAGACTATAAATTTCTGGTGAAAAAGACAAGTCACAAAACTAATCAGTGACTCTAAACAACAATTTACTGGATGGACTGTATATATAAAATTCTAATCACTTGTGATTCTTAGTTAACATTTTATAAGCTTTGTAATTTACAAGGGCCTCTTTTTATTTATCCAACATTATTGTTTTTGTCCATTCCTCTCAGCCTTTTGCAAAAGTATGCAAGCGTGCTGAAACTTGGATAAAACAGGTCATGTATACAGAGAAAATAATCTAAAGGTTTTCTTTTAAGAGGGTTTTAGTAGTGTCAGATTTTTTAAAGCACTATGTGACCACAACATAAGTATATTCTAAAGAGGATTAAGATTAAACTTACTTAAATTAAATGGATTCATAAAATCCATGCAGTATTTGCTTTTGCAATTGGAGCATGATTCCTCAACTAGCTGTCGCATTTCATTGCATTTGTCTAAATTAGAGTCTTTAATTTGTAGTTAATCATGATATGAAAAGCTATCCTCTCCCTATTCCATCAATCTTTGCCATCCATTTCTGAACACGCTAAAGCACTTTGATCTTGCCATAAGTGTTGTCCTACACCACTAGGCTGTGTTCACTAATGGGCAGCCTCAGCTCACCAGCTCTCCAATGGGGGCAAAGCAAGTACCTCCTCCTTACCATCAGCAGGA
>NW_006789838.1:649772-656987 GCF_000442215.2 Lipotes vexillifer | reverse complement strand
AGCAGGAACCAAATAAAATTAATCTTTACAACATGAATCTCTTTTTCATGGCATGACCAGTAAGCACAGTGATGTCTGACTAAGGACAGCACTGACATCAAATTTTATTAGATAGTATGTAGGGAAGGCCTGTGTGCTACTTGGAATGTTATTTGGTCCTTCCTCCACTCCTTTGGAGAGTACATGAGGATGCTCTTAGGTAAAGTGCAGCCACACGTTTTCAAGTTATTTCAGTCTGTAGGGTAGGCTGTGATGCACAGAATGAATTGAAACTGGAATCTTCTTTCTTTGATCTCTTCTACATTTCACACACTTTGAAATAGAAATAGGGAAATATGATTGAGGGAAATATGATTTCCCAATTCTGTTGAATAGATTTAGGAAGATAGTGGCCTCATTTTTAATTTTACCAGTGCCTGTCAAAGGCAATAGAATAAACACTATGTAAAAGAGCATGACAAGTTTTTTTTGCAAGTTTAGTTGACAGCCTAATCAAACTGTAACTATAATGACAAATAGAGGTTCTGGGCACCAACTCACTAATTGGTGCCACGTTTTCATTCTTCTTATTACTTTTTAAAGTTTTTATTTTATTCCCTTTTCATATCTTTAAGTATCATTAGTATGAATTTAATTTTGAAGGAAAGTTAGAGAAGCTTTAAGATTTTACTACAGGTATTCAACCCGCCTAGATAGGTCCTCAACTGACACTGGAAAACAACAAGGTATAGAGTATAGTTCATAACTATTCCTTACAGTTCACAGTTTAAGAACAAACTTAACTTTATATACAAATAATAATTTTTAACTAATTGTATTTAGTTGTTGCTTTAGCAACAAACCTACAACATGGCTACCTTTAGACATTTTTTTGTGCGTGAAAATTTTACTTGTAAACTCTGTGTGGTTTTTGACAGTGTGAGCATATGTAGCAGATACAGCTCAAAGCTCAGAAATAGATATGGTGGATTTTTCTTTTTAATCCAAATTCCCACGTGAAAACTGAATTTGTGTCCTTGTGTGACTTTTTTGAGCAAAAAAGTTTACAACATCTGGATTCTAGAATCAGGCTTTAGAGCTGATAGAATTTGTTGTGTGGATAGGGTTATTCCACAGTATTTAGACTCCAAAACACAATCGTATTTATAATATGCCCCGATCTCTTTCCATAACCTTACTTATTCAGAATCATTCTATTCAAGTGGCATAGCTGTAGCTACAAAAACTCTCTTTTACAAATCTATCCAAATGAGGGTTAAAGAATGACAAAAGCACAGATTAAATTAATTCATCTTTGTGAAACCATCCATACAGATACTGTGGAATGACCTCATAACAGTGTTGAAGAGACATATGCTGCAGTTAACTGATGGTCTCAGTTAGGGTGCGAACGTGTGAGACACACCTTTTTTGCACTTGTGTACATAGTCCATGAGAGCGATCCTTGGAGCTTTTTTTTTTTTTTTGATATAAGAAGTCTGTGATAATAGTGGAAAAGTTAGTAAGAGAGTTATTTCTAAGGCTTTGAGAAGAAGGGTTTGTTTTTTGTTTTTTTTTTTGCTACAAGACTTAACTAAAACATGATGTTGCTTTGCTGTTGTGGAGGCTTTCTAGTTTGCTAGGGCTCGTCATAAGACAAGACTGGTTACAGGTTAACAGGTCAACTTGAGCTAACGGCACTAAACAAAAGTTAAGGTACTTCAGCTTTTAGCAAGATTGCTAGCAGAGATCGTTTGTTTTTAAATTAATCCTTAATTTTACCAGTGCCTGTCAAAGGCAATAGAATAAACACTATGTAAAAGAGCATGACAAGTTTTTTTTGCAAGTTTAGTTGACAGCCTAATCAAACTGTAACTATAATGACAAATAGAGGTTCTGGGCACCAACTCACTAATTGGTGCCACGTTTTCATTCTTCTTATTACTTTTTAAAGTTTTTATTTTATTCCCTTTTCATATCTTTAAGTATCATTAGTATGAATTTAATTTTGAAGGAAAGTTAGAGAAGCTTTAAGATTTTACTACAGGTATTCAACCCGCCTAGATAGGTCCTCAACTGACACTGGAAAACAACAAGGTATAGAGTATAGTTCATAACTATTCCTTACAGTTCACAGTTTAAGAACAAACTTAACTTTATATACAAATAATAATTTTTAACTAATTGTATTTAGTTGTTGCTTTAGCAACAAACCTACAACATGGCTACCTTTAGACATTTTTTTGTGCGTGAAAATTTTACTTGTAAACTCTGTGTGGTTTTTGACAGTGTGAGCATATGTAGCAGATACAGCTCAAAGCTCAGAAATAGATATGGTGGATTTTTCTTTTTAATCCAAATTCCCACGTGAAAACTGAATTTGTGTCCTTGTGTGACTTTTTTGAGCAAAAAAGTTTACAACATCTGGATTCTAGAATCAGGCTTTAGAGCTGATAGAATTTGTTGTGTGGATAGGGTTATTCCACAGTATTTAGACTCCAAAACACAATCGTATTTATAATATGCCCCGATCTCTTTCCATAACCTTACTTATTCAGAATCATTCTATTCAAGTGGCATAGCTGTAGCTACAAAAACTCTCTTTTACAAATCTATCCAAATGAGGGTTAAAGAATGACAAAAGCACAGATTAAATTAATTCATCTTTGTGAAACCATCCATACAGATACTGTGGAATGACCTCATAACAGTGTTGAAGAGACATATGCTGCAGTTAACTGATGGTCTCAGTTAGGGTGCGAACGTGTGAGACACACCTTTTTTGCACTTGTGTACATAGTCCATGAGAGCGATCCTTGGAGCTTTTTTTTTTTTTTTGATATAAGAAGTCTGTGATAATAGTGGAAAAGTTAGTAAGAGAGTTATTTCTAAGGCTTTGAGAAGAAGGGTTTGTTTTTTGTTTTTTTTTTTGCTACAAGACTTAACTAAAACATGATGTTGCTTTGCTGTTGTGGAGGCTTTCTAGTTTGCTAGGGCTCGTCATAAGACAAGACTGGTTACAGGTTAACAGGTCAACTTGAGCTAACGGCACTAAACAAAAGTTAAGGTACTTCAGCTTTTAGCAAGATTGCTAGCAGAGATCGTTTGTTTTTAAATTAATCCTCACTGTAAACACACACACACACACACACACACACACACACACACACACACACACACACACACAGGCAGCAGGTTTCTGGCTGAGGTCTTTTTTCAGTGGTTGCAAGGAGTTGTAAATTGCAAGATGGATATTCCCATTCTGATCTACTTAGATTTCATCTTTCACAGAAAATGGTCAATTGAGATATATCGGTTACATCAATTAATATGTATTTAAGTGACAAATTGCTAACATTTGCCACTATTTCCCCTTCAAGATCCAGAAGCCAAAACCAAATTGGCAACTACTGAAAGATGTAATTTAACAGTTAAGTATGACCAGCACAGAGCATTTCATTCCCTTCAGCAAAGGAAAAAATGCTCCTGGCACAATTTTAGAAATGGCTGTTTTCTGACTTACCTTTACCAGATGAGACAGCGCTTCACTGTGCCACTTCAGCCTCCTACTCTTTTAACGAAACAGAAGAGAACTAGCCGAAATCTTGTGTACATCAGAGCTGTAAAAGAATGTTTCAATCAGATCATCTCTGCCAATTTCAGCTCGCACATCACCTACAGATCACCATTTATCTTTTTGTTGCCTCCAAGCAATGAGGCCTAGAAAAGGTCGAGGTTAGAAAGGTTTAAGGATAGATCACCATGAGGGCTTTGAGTCCTTCCCATCTTGAGGCCTGTTGTCCTTGCCCTGGAGAAGGAGCCCATCTTGGGATTGAGGGAGTTGTTTTTAATATTGCTACCCATTTTGATAGTTCTCACTTACAGAGACAGGAAAATAAGCCAAAGCCAGAAAGCAATCCAAGCCTTACAGTTGTCCAATAGCTCAGGGCCAGTTGCTTAGAAATGTCCTTTTTTTCCCCCCCTTGAGCCCATAACCACTTAGAGTCAGCCATACAGCTAACAGCCTGACCATCTGACCAGTATTTCCATTGATAGAAAATGTAAGCATTCACTCCTTCTGTAGTTAGGAACTCCAACTTTAACCTTATCACCAACATATTTCCCCAACTTAACCCATGTTCTTGTGTTGACATTTCCTTGTGAAACTATAAGCCACACGAATATATTTTCATAAGGTCAATAGAAATACAGTAAGATTTTAAGTCAGGCAGAATCACCTATAAAATAGTAAGAATTAACCTAGAAGCATCACAAAAGATAACCAGTTAATTGATGGCATGTGGTGTATACTGACAGCCACTATGTCACACTCTTTGGAGCTTAAACACAGTGCTGTCTTTTAAGTAAGTAAAATTAGAGAATGAAAGGACCTCTATTATTAAGCCCAGGAAAGGATTTAGTTTGACTAATTCAGTTTCCAGCCCCTCCACTTGTTCTTTCCTGAAAGAGAACCACCCATCAATACTCCAAAGCAGGGTTATTCCAGAGGAGTTTTATCTTTAAATAGAACCCATCCTCAATTATAGCATATCCCTGTGAAATAAGTCACAGGTGTATCATTATTACTTTAATTAAAAAAAAAAACCCTGTAACAAGACCTAAAAGTAACCCAACTTTAAGCAGTGCTCTTTTCTCCCCAAACACACAACCTAAAACATTGATCTGTTACAGAACTGCATGATTCCAAAGCTTTATTCCGGTATACAGATGCTGTTTGTTAATGATGGAAACCAAATTATTTTCTTGCTGTGTCTTTTGTGTCTAGCAGTTGAATTACATGACCATTATATCATTGGACTCTGGGATTGCCCTTTTCAAAATAAGTTTCCTTTTATTATTGTTGTTGCTTTAATTATTAGAAAATGAACAATTTGTGACATGCCCCCAAATTACAATAATTTAAATAAGTTTTCTTTAAAAGATGCTCCAAAATATACTCTTTTAAAGGGCTAATTTTATGCATTTGTATAACAACAATCCAGTATAATGTAGAAAATGGAAGCACATATTTTGGGCAGAAAAATGCCAATTTAAAAATACTTATCAATAAGAAAATTATTAGCCCTGTGCAACACTTATAGATTTAAATAATGATCACTGTATTTAATAAATGTAAACTGTTCCCATAATGTTTTGCCTCCAAAATGCAATAGCTCATTCCCTCAACTGCTATCAGTAGGGCAGATGCTTTGATTTGGGGTTTTTTTTTTTTTCCAAGTTATAGTGCTGTATTGCTTGTTTGTGTTTAGAAGTGTGCATTATGCAATTCATTTTAGTATGCCATTTCTATGTTGTTTATTTTTTGTTCTTTCAATAAAATGTGTAAATTTCTTGGTTTTGTCTTTTTTTATGAATCCATATTCACACATTACGAGTTCACCTAAAAGCTATTTGTCTCCTAGTATATTAATCCTAATAGTTAGTAATTCTAATATAAGATTTGATTTGGTTCAGTGCTATATTTCATACATAGAATAAATTTATTACTAAATATATACCTTCAGTATTTTGAATTATATAGCTAATACATCCATTGTATTAGATGTATTATTCCTATAATATTGAAGTCATTAACGCAAGAAAGACACACTTATATTTTAGCAAAAGAACACTAAAAATTTTGTGATAACGCTTACTGGTTTCTATTGTGCTTCAGAAATTCTGAGGCATATTCTAAGATACATTATTATTATTAGTTTGTATTTTCCTATTATTCATTTCTATCCTGCATGTTGAGTGTAACATATGAAACCAGTGTCATTCATTTTATTCTTTTCAAGATGGGCATCAATGGTCTCATAACAACGGGATGCATGACTTTTTCCATTAAAATGTTTTATCTCACTTAAAACTGGTTATCTCCAACAAATGGTACAGGAATGAATGGATAACCGGTTTTGTTCTTTAAAGAAAGCAAAATGTAACTTGGTAATTTTTTATTCGGTCAGATTTGTAAACACTTAAAAACACTAATCAGGAACTTCTCCATATCGCTGCTGTTCAGTAGTCAGGCTGATAGAAAAGTGATGTGAAGAGACTTTGGATGAGAGGTTGTAACAGAGTAAAGTATTATTCACGTATCTAGAACAGTAAAAAGGGCCAGGGAGGAGGTTGGATCCTTGTCCAATATCAGCTGAATCATACAGAGCTACTAGCTCCCTTGCCCCTTCTGCCCTGCTTGACTATTTCTAAGTGTGGTTCCCACTGTGGCATCTCCTGATTAGCCAACTTTGAGCCCTTTGATGTGTTTGATATGTTTCTGTGACTCTCATAATTCCAGCACTAAAACCAGTTCAGTATATAAACATTTACAAGAGGTCTTTGGCCTCTAAAGAATTCAGCTAATGTCCCTCTCTTTGAAGCTGCTGAATGATAGAAGGAAGAATTCAGGGCAGGCATTCTCCACGGTCATCAAAATGGAGTTTCTATTGGTCAGAAGAAAGTTGACTCAGGGGCAAAACCAGATGTCAACCAACTTTACCTTGACACTTTTCAGCCTTTTCCCAACATCCTTTTAAGGCCCTCCTTTTCTCATCCCCCATGGTGGCCTCTGGCCTTCTAGAAGCCCCATGGTAGCAGCTTATCAGGTCTGCTTCCCCAGATACATAATGGATTTTCTTCCTTCAGAACTTTCCTGGTGGGCATCTCAGGCTATGGAGAGCAGCTCATAGCTGCTAAGAGACAAATCACACTAAGGTGTTATAGACCAGAAGTGCTTAATGCGTGGCCCCTCCTGGGAGTGTTTGTATTTAAAAAGGCATGACTCTCCAGTGTTCAAATATCAGACGGCCACATGCGTAGATGACGGAGAAATGCTTTACTGAAGCAAAAATCTGGGCACTTGAATCACAGCATTTAACCAGCAACCAAATTCCCATGGAGGGGTGGTACCGTCATTCACCACATCAAGAAGGCCGAAAAAGGAAAGACTCCTGTCATTTTGTTATTGTCAGGAAAGTTCTGATACCATAATGAACCGAAAATACTGACGATACTGAGCATCCCCGAATTCCACAGACCTGAATCCACGCCATGGTCCACCTCTGTAGTAAAGAGCATAACAGAGTGATGGGCCTGACAAATGGTCACATTTCTGGAGTAGCCTCATGCCTGTGCTTGCTAATATCCAACATACTCTGACTTTTTACTTGACTCTTCCCTGTACTAGAAGTGCCCATTTAACTGAGCCCTCCCAGCTTTTCCTTTCAGTGCCTG
>NW_006789838.1:649083-649762 GCF_000442215.2 Lipotes vexillifer | reverse complement strand
CAGCAGGAGGACAGTGGGAGTCTGGGGAACAAAAGCCAAGGGCTCCACTGATAAGAATGGCAGCCACCCAGACAGAAAGGTGAGGTTTGTGAGAGGAACAGAGATTTGATTCCTGCCCTTTCAAATAGATGCCCCATTCCAAAGTGGATGTAGCAATTGGTATGAGAAGGAAGTTCTGGTCAGCCCAGCATTTTCGTGTTTTGCACGTAAACGGAGTGCAGTGCAAAGGCAGGCAGGACACCCGGGGAAAAACAGATAGATGCAAGAAAAATCAGAGATTTTCCTGATGAGGGAGAGGGAGGTTTCACCCCATAAGTGATTCAGTGCACAGCATGCATGTCCGAGTGCAAAGAGAGAAATTGGTGAAAAATCATAGAGTAACTGGTTGAGTAGCAGCAAGCAGTAGCAACAGCACCTGTTAAAGCAGACAGCCTGTTCATGATCTGGACCTGAGAATGCAGAAAGAACCTGAGGAGTCTCTGCAGTCAGCATGCTTCTAGAGACATTATGGCTACAGAAAATGATGGTTAACTCTGAAAATACAACGCAGCTCTCAAGAAGAGGGCGGGGAATAATAAGGTCGGGACTGAGACTTTGCCTTTAGCCTTCATGCCCTGAAGAGTCGGACAATTCTTTGTTGAGGAAATTGGAAGTTAAGAATCATATCTGTGTTTTATAT
>NW_006789838.1:611513-649033 GCF_000442215.2 Lipotes vexillifer | reverse complement strand
AGAGAGAGAGAGAGAGAGAGAGAGAGAGAGAGAGAGAGAGAGAGTAAGTGGTTATTGATGTGCCTTTGTTAACTATTTAATAAATGTGTATGTAGTTCATTCAGTGTTTTGATTCTTCTCAATTTCTGTTTACAAAGTCCCAGGTGCTGAAATCCATTTATGGGTTGTTATACTAGGAAAGCCTGAACTCACATGAATCAATGGTAACTGTTGGGGGCTTCCAGCAGGGGTTGCCAATAAATGAGGCATTTGAGCTAACCGGCACACCACAGTTTGGCTGGTGTACAGGACCTCACTGAATATCAAGCAAGTGTTTATCATAAACTCAGCACCAGCCAATGGCAGAGACCACTGTAATAAGCAACTCCCCTTCTCCTGATGGAAATCATTCAGAGATAGTCTAGTTCCTGAAGACACTACTCTCCACATCCTGGAGAAATGTCCCTGTGGTAAAAATTAAAATATACAAACCCAGGGCTTCCCTGGTGGTGCAGTGGTTGAGAGTCCGCCTGCCGATGCAGGGGACACGGGTTCGTGCCCCGGTCCGGGAAGATCCCACGTGCCGCGGAGCGGCTGGGCCCGTGAGCCATGGCTGCTGAGCCTGCGCGTCCGCAGCCTGTGCTCCGCAACGGGAGAGGCCACGACAGTGAGAGGCCCGCATACCACACACACACAAAAAAACAACAACAACAAAAAAAACAAATCCAGATATTCATAGGGGGCTTAGGGAAAGGCCAGTCCAAGAATAACCTTTGAGTAGTAACACACTAAGAAAGCCCTTAACTAGTATTTTTCAATTATTATTGTGTCCACATGCAACGCTATGACACTAGACCCTTCTCCCTTCCAACCCACCCTATACGTTACTGCTGGAGTCATTTTTCTAAGGTCGAACATTACGTCATTTCCCTGACTGAAATTCTCCCGTAGCTCCTCCCCCTGCCTGTGGAATAAGGCTGACCTGCTCACATAGCACACTTGTGCTCTGGCCTTATGCTCACCTTCTCGTTTCATCTCTCCCCTGCCTTCTGTAACCTGTACACTCCAGACAAACCAAACCTCTGTTGGGGAGATTGAAAAAATGAGATCTTCCAACGCCCAAATCCTCTCCACAAAGGTAGTCGTGAAAGAAAACATTTTTATTATTGAATGAACATTAAAGTGGAATGGGATGAGCATCAGAGGTACCCCACTAAGTGATTGCAGAGCCAGAAAGGAATCTCACCCCCCTTTATGTAGTCAAATAGATACAACCCATTCCATACTTGTTTTCGGGGTAAACAATAACTAGTCCTCAACTAAGAGGACTTGACGGCACCTGTGGTCATTCAGAGTTCGTCCTAACTTTCTCATCCACTGGGGAGGCCACCTGTGTTGACTTTATCTGTAGGAGAAACAAACTTACCATTTCTTTATCAAAGATAGTCTTGCAAATTGCAGCAAGGTGCCCAGGGAAGTTAGGCTCCTAAACTCCCACAGGAACTGAAAGATGGGGCTCTGTCTCCCTTGATGTTTGCATTTCAAAGAGATGGCACCCAGATCCTCGAGGAAACGTTCCGGAGTTGTGAGACTATCGAGAGGCTGATTTAGCCATTATTGAGATTTACATTCATTTGTAAGGGACAGGGAAAGAAATTTGGAAAGAAATGGGAGACATCTCCTCACTTATTTTCAACGAGGAGAACTAAGCATCTCAGTTTTAATCTGAATTTGCCCTTACACCACTCACCGTTTCCCACACGCACGCCATCGGTTCCCGTATCTTTGTGCTATTTTTCTCTCTATTTGGAACATCTCCCCCTCTTCTTCCTCCTCTTCTTTGCACTCATCATTCAAGGTATATATCAACTATCACCTCTTCCTTGGAGTCTCCTCTGGCCTTACTAGATACCACTGAGATGCAGCTACTACAGATAGTTCCCAACTTTTGATTTTTTGATCTTACAATGCCAGTCAGCCACGTGGTCACGAGGGTGACCATCCAAAACACAACCATTCTGGACCCATAAGACTGTCCTGTTTTTCACCTTTAGCACAATATTCAAGAAATTACATGAGATATTTCACACTTTATTATAAAATAAGCTTTGTATTAGATGATTTGGCCCAACTGCAGGCTAATATAAGCGTCTGAACACATTTACCGTAGACAAGGCTAAGCTTCAATGTTTGGTGGGTTTGGTGTATTAAGTGCATTTTCGACTTATGATATCTTCATCTTCAAATGGGTTTATGGGGGTGTAACTCCATCGTAAGTTAAGGAAGATCTGTATTTATTTAGTTCTTACCAAGTAATCTCAAATCTCAGCAGCCACCTCCCCTACAGGGCTTCTAACATTATCTATATTCCTCCTACATTAAACGAGGCCTCTCAAGGGCAATAACCCTTGTTGACCTTGCTATCATTTATGATGTCTTGTACAGTGGCCACACAGTAAATGCACAATATATTTTTCGAAAAATAATCGACTAAGAAATCGGGGCATTTTTATTGTAAAGAAGAAAACCCCATTCAAATAAAAGGGATTTATGCAGTGATGCAGGGAAATTTCACAAATTCCAATTGCAGGAAGAACAACTGGGACTCATGTTACCGGGAAGTTATCAGGTAGCTTGTTTCTCCTCTCTTTGTCTCTCTGCCTCTGTTTCTCTGTGTCTATCTGTCTGTCTGTCTGTCTCTTTTCAGTCTCCTGCTTCTCTCTGCAAACCAGCTTCCTCTGCTTACTTATCAGCAGTTGGGTGATTCATCAGGGTTCCTCTCAGAATGGCAAGAGTCTCTATCAATGATAGCCTGCACCAGAAGGGAGGTTTGTAAAACACAGATTACTGGGACCCATTCAAGAGTCTCTGAACCAGTAGCTACGGGATGAAGTATGAGAATTTGAATTTCTAACAAGTTCTCAAATGATTCTGATAATCTGGGGATGCAATTTGAGAATGATGGATCTACTGGACCTTCAAGCTTGGTTCCCCACTAAACTGACTAAGTCATGGGGCCCCAATGCCTGATTCTCATGAGAGATCATTTGAATGATGAGTCAAATGTTTATCCCTATAACATGCAGCTGTGAACAAAGTTTGAAGTCACATGGCATATACAAAAGGTTGCCTTTTTGAGGCTGTGGAATGGGAAACTTTTCAAAGAAGGTGGATCTCTGGTATAGTCATTCCCATAAGAATTTCCACACAACTGGATTCTTGGTCTCTTCAGCTCAATTCTCCATAGCCAATAGAGCCAATAAGAACATAATGACCATCTATTGGGCATCTCCAGCCAGTCATCTCAAAGTAAATCAAATCTTTACATCCAGCCCTAAAATCATAATCTTCCCTCTTAAATATGCTGCTCCTCCACCCAATGGTCCAAGCGAAAAACCTGGGAATCACTTTTGACTCCTCCTCCCTCACCCTCTATCTTTAATCTATCAAGTCCCATCAGTTTTATCTCCTAGTTATTTTCTCTATCCCTACTATACCTGGTTGATAGCTTGCCTCCGGTGCTGTTTTCCTCCAATCTGTTCTTCACATGACTGTCAGAATGATCTATCTAAAACACCTTCCCAAACTTAGCTCTTGAGACAGCTGTGTTGGACCTGGGGCAGCTAAAGTCTGGTCCTGTCATCTCCAGCAGCATGCAGCTGCAAGTATACCTACCTCAGAATGCCATACAAATCTCATCATGCTATGTATACCATGCTGTAATATGAAGAAAGATTGGAAAGGTCTGATCTAAAACACAAGTTTCACTATATAACTCCTCTGCTTAAAACCCTTGAATGACTCTCCATAGCTCTCAGGATAAAGCATAAACACACCTTACAACAGCCTACAACATCTGGCATGACCAGTCCCTGTCTAGCTCTCCAGCCTCATCTCTTGCCACTGCCTGCACTGGACCACTTCAACAGCAGGTAAATGCTTGGAGTTTCCAGCACATCCCCTACTGTTCTATGCCTGCAAGCCATTGCTCATCACTTCCTTTCTGCCTGAATGTGCACCCCACCCCTTTTTTGCCTGGCTAGCATCCTTTGAGACTCTGTTAAAGTACCATATTGCCCAAGAAAACTTCCACGTCTGTTTCCCACCTCCACTAGTGTACCCCTCTTTGAAACTCTCATAATACCTTGAGCATACAATTATCACTGGATTCACCACACTGCATTAGAATATTGTCTGCTTCTCCCACTAGCTTGTGAGTTTCTTGAGGACAGAGTCTGTGTCTTACCCATTGCTATATTTCCAGCACCTAACTTAGGGATTTAAAAAGCATAATCATACAACTCAACAACAAAAAACCAAATAACTCAATTCAAAAATGGACAAAGGAAGGACTTGAACAGATATTTTGCCAAAGAAGATATACAAATGGCCAATAAACACATGAAAAGATGCTCCACATCATCTTCGAGAAATGCAAATCAAAACTATAATGAGCTACCACTTCATACTCACTAAGATAGCTATAATTTTTAAAATGAAAAATAACTAGTGTTGCTGGGGATGTAGAGAAATTGGAACCCTTCTGCATTGCTGGTAGCCATGTAAAATGGTGTAGCCATTTTGGAAAACAGTTTGGCACTTTCTCAAAAATTTAAACATAGAATTACCATATGAATTAGCAGTATATACCACACCTGGGTATATACCACACCTGGGTATATACCCCAAAGACTTGAAAGCAGGGATTCAGATACTTGTACACCAGTGTTCCTAGCAGCATTATTCACAATAGCTAAAAGGTGAAAATAATCCAATTATCCATCAACAGATGAATGGATAAATAAAATGTGGTACATATGTACAATGGAATACATTCAGCCATTGAAAGGAATGAAATTCTGACACATGCTACAACATGTATGAACCTTGAGGACATTATGCTAAATGAAATAAGCCAGACACAAAAGGCAAACATTGGATGATTCCACTTATATTAGGTCTTAGATTAGGAAAATGTATAGAGACAAAAGGTAAAATAGGGGTTACCAGGGGGTAGGGGGAGAGGGGAATGGCGAGTTATTGTTTAATGGGTAAAGGATTTCTATTAGGGATGATGGAAACGTTCTGGATCTGGATGGTGGTGATGATTTTGCACAACAATGTGAATGTACTTCACTGAATTGTACACTTAAAGTTGTTAAAATAGTAAATTTTATGCTATAAACATATGTAACCACGCTTTTTAAAAAGTAGTATCCTATGTTGAATGAAAGATCATAGAATGGCCCTTTGTCCTCTCTGATAGCTTTAGAGTTGAGATTTATCACTGATCGCTTAGGAGCATGTCATACAATTAAGCTTTTTATTTTTTTCAATTAACCTTTTTTGTGTGTGATACTCCTCCTATGTGGGATAAAAAGAAACTGCTCAGACTTGGATTCTGTTGCAAAGACCTTACAGACTAAAGAGAGGAGCAAATAGAGTCAAGTCTCGTTTTGCAGCAAGTAATAAAAATTTAGTCAAATCAGTATAGCAGCTATGAAAATACTCTACAAAATGGGTATAAGGAATTTCCCTATTTCTCCAATTTAAATTTAATCTTCTCTGAGTCCCCACCTGATGGACTGGTAAAGAATTCAAAACTCCCCCACCACTTCCCCCTACCCCAGATGCTCATTCAAGGACCTTGAGTGTCTTGCAGAGCCATAAACATTCAGAGAGAGGTATTCTGGTCTTATGTCCACACTAGTCGCCACAAATATGCTCTTTATCCAAGCTTTCATGTTTCTTTAAAAGTAAATGACTTGACTGAAAGCAGAGACTCAGATATTTGTACACCCATGTACATAGCAGTACTATTCACAATAGCCAAAACGTGGAAGCAACACATGTCCATCAATGGATGAATGGATAAATAAAATGTGGCATATACATACAATGGAATATAATTCAACCTTAGAAAGGAAGGAAATACTGATACATGCAACAACATGGATGAATTTTGAGGCCATTATGCTAAGTGAAATAAGCTAGTCACAAAAGGACAAATACTACTTATATGAGGTACCTAGAGAGATCGAAAGTGGAATGGTGACTGCCAGGGACTGGGGAGTTACTGTTTAATGGGTACAGAGTTTCAGATTTGAAAGATGAAAAAAGTTCTGGAAGTGAATGCTGGTGATGGTTTCACGATAACATGAACGAACTTAAATGCCACTGAACTGTACACTTAAAAATGGTTAAGATAGTAAATTTTTTCCAGCTTTATTGAGATATAGTTGTTGTATAACTTGTTTAAGTTTAAAGTGTACAATGTGATGATGTGATACACATATATATAGCTAGGTGTTTACCAAAATAAGGTTAATTAACACATCCTTCACCTCACATAATTGCCATTTTGTTGTTGGTGTTATCATGGTGAGAACATTAAAGCTCTACTATCATAGCAACTTTCAAGCATACAATATAGTATTAACTACAGTCACTATGTTGTACTTTATGTCCCCAGAACTTATTCTTATAACCGGAAGTTTGTCCCCTTTGACCAACATCTCCCCATTTTCCCCACCCCTCAGGCCCTGGCAACCACCATTCTACTCTCTGCTTCTATGAGATCAATGTACTCAGATTCCATATATATGTGAGATCATACAGTATCTTCCTCTGTCTGGCTTATTTCACTTAGCATAATGCCCTCGAGGTCCATCCATGTTGTTGCAAATGGCAGGATTTCCTTCTTTTTTATGGCTGAATAATATTTCATTATATATGTATACATATATGTGTGTGTATATATATATATATATCACCTTTTCTTTATTCATCTTAAGATGGCAAATTTTATGTTATGTATATTTTCCCACAATCAAAAAAAAAAGCACATGAATCCACTGCTACTTCTATTCTAAGCTTGGACACAAGAATCCCACTTGCAAGACTGGGAGCCACAGTTCTTAGGATCTGCCTCCCTCATTGTACCACCCAGTCATTTCCTTCCGAGGTTCTGCCATATCCCCTGGAGCACTGAGAGGGTACAGAGTGCACAAGAAAATAGCAGTAGCTTCCTAATTGAATGCCCTTCCTTCTGTTTGGTCTTCTAGGTCTCCCAGGAAGTTTTCCAAACCTCTCTCCCATTTTGCCTTCTCTGTCTTTTACATCTCCAAGCCTTCACCTCTATTCTTTCTCCCTTTAGGACTATCCAGAATAGTTCTTTACACAAGGCAATGCTTAAAAACAAGCAGCATCAACAAACAGGATGGGAGTTGGCTTCTCATGTGTGGCTTAAAAGCAGATCAGAACAGCCACTATGGAGAACAGTATGGAGGTTCCTTAAAAAACTAAAAATAGAACTACCATACGACCCAGGAATCCCACTACTGGGCATATTCCCTGAGGAAACCATAATTCAAAAAGAGTCATGTATCACAATGTTCATTGCAGCTCTATTTACAATAGCCAGGACACGGAAGCAGCCTAAATTTCTGTCGACAGATGAACGGATAAAGAAGATGTGGCACATATATACAGTGGAATATTACTCAGCCATAAAAAGCAACGAAACTGAGTTATTTGTAGTGAGGTGGATGGACCTAGAGACTGTCACTCATAGTGAAGTAAGTCAGAAAGAGAAAAACAAATACCGTATGCTAATACATATATATGGAGTCTAAGAAGAAGAAAAAAAAAGGTCATGAAGAACCTAGGGGCAAGATGGGAATAAAGATTCAGACCTACTAGAGAATGGACTTGAAAATACAGGGAGGGGGAAGGGTAAGCTGGGACAAAGTGAGAGAGTGGCATGGACATATATACACTACCAAATGTAAAATAGATAGCTAGTGGGAAGCAGCCTCATAGCACAGGGAGATCTGCTCGGTGCTTTGTGACCACCTAGAGGGATGGGTTAGGGAGGGTAGGAGGGAGACGAAAGAGGGAAGAGATATGGGGATATATGTATAACTGATTCACTTTGTTATAAAGCAGAAACTAACACACCATTGTAAAGCAATTATACTCCAATAAAGATGTTTAAAAAAAAAAAGCAGATCAGACAAGGAAAAATAAATATGGAAGGGAAAAATACCAATATCCGTGAGGAAAAACCACAAGCTACTATCAGTAAATGATTCTTAGCATAAGTTTAATGGGGGCAGGGGTGCATTATGAGGATATGGGTGTCTATTTGTCAGAGTTCTTCTGATTATAAATGATTGAATTCAAAATAAACTGGTTTAAAAAAGGAGGGCATGTATTAGGTCATATAGTTGAAAGGTCCGTGGATGGTTTAGTTTCAGGCACAGCTGTATGCTGGCGCTCAAGCTCTGTGTTTATCACTGGAAGGTCCACACTTAGATCTCACTAGATTAGCAATCCAGAAGAAGAGAGTGCATTGTTCCCAATAGTTCCACTGTAATTCCAAGGGCTGGTTCACTGGCCTAGTTTTGGGCAGATGATTATACCAGCTTAGATCACATGCCCATTCTTGAAACCAGGTTAGAGCTTATGCACCTACTCTTTGAACCAGGGAATGGGACAGGGAATGGGACATCTCTGCTCAAACCTGTGGATTGAAAGAGAGAGAGCTGGTTCCTTAGAGGGAAAACAGGATGAACTAAATAAAACCTCCCATTTGGAAATGGAAAAAAAATTGATACAATATACAAAGATTACTTAATCAATATCATATCCATTTATGTACCATATACATGAATAGTAAGAGCTCCTTGACTTGGCAATAGAGTGAGTTCTTGTTCACACCAGCTGGATATCTCAGATTCTGTTCTCTGAGAGTAACTCCCTTGTCCATTTTCCTACTTGGCTACTCCTGAAAGGGGCATTGGGAAGGTTTACCCTTCTGGGGACTGTACCATTTCAGCAACTCACTTCCTGTAGTTGTGAGTTCAGTGACTTGGGGATTGCCTTAGGGGTTGAAAAATCACAGGCCTTTGGGTTTTTTGTTTGGTTTTTGCTTTTTGTTTGTTTGTTTTGGCCAGGCTTTGCTTTTGTCTGGCAATGTACTTCCTTAAAATTAGTAGATATATCACTTAGTATTAAATTTAGTTTCCTATAAGATAAAAACCCAAAGAATAGTGTCCTACTCAAGATTAAAGTTTCTTTCTTTCCTTCATAAGTCTGGAGGTAAATCATCCAGAGCTGGTATGAAGTACACAACTTCCTTTTGGCTCTCTGTTCCATTATCCCTAGGGTATGGCTGTCATCCTCATGGCCCAAGATGGCTGAGAGAACTCCAGCTATCATATCCACATTCCAGGCAGTAGGATGGGGAAATGTGAAGAAGGGAAAGCCTCCTCCCTTCTAAGCAGATTTCTCAGAAGGCCCACAAAACACTATTCCCTATGTCTTATTAACAAGAACTTAAATGCATGGCCTTGCCTAAGTAAGAGAGGTAGGGAAATGTTGTCTAGTTTTTCATTCCAAATGGCAATATGCCCAGATAAGAACTGCGAATCTGTTACTAAAGAAGGAGAAAATAGATGTTGGGGTAGGCAATTAAAATTCTACCTTCTACCACAATAGATTTGATTTAAATTCTCTTCCATGGGGTGGTAGTCAAAGGAAGAGTTGTCGTCAACTCACACTAGCCTAGAAATTTCTGTCTTGAGTTTAGCAACAGGCCCTAGGACTCTGCCGAGGTCCCCTAGTCCCTCAATTACCTTAGGGTAGCGGAGGCACAGCTAATCTTCCCCTTTATTTTAAGAGGCATCTGAGGTATTGGCTCTCCTTTTGATAAAAGTAGGTGCTTGGGGGATATCTGGGGGATCTGAATTTTTCCAGGCCCTATTCTTATGCTCCACTGTGTTTTCTTTTCTTTCTTTCTTTTTTTTTTTATAAAGTATCTCTTTTTTATCTACTCATCTCTGCACTCGGATTTCCCTAGCCCTAAAATAACCTTGGTTGATGAGACATCATTCATATTTAGGTCATTGTCAACAGAGTTTTCCCTTTGGTCTGGCAGAGGATATTTTAACAGAACCTGCTTGAGAAAGGCCTAGACCACTAATTGTACCTTCTGCTGTGCCTGCCATTCTTTGCCACTGATTGTGCCAGCTTCAGTTTTGAGATACAGGAGCCTGTGGTTTTTACAATCCTGTAAGCCTCCAAATTATGGGACAATCAGTCAATTTAAACTACAGTCTATAGGCAGAAAGTACTTATCTTAGAAATACTGTATCTCTTTTTATATCTACTTGCAGACCTCCTCAGGTCTAGTTTGAGTTAATTCCTCTCCTGTAGAACTTTGGTGAAAGCAACAGGAGGTAAGTAGTAAATGCCAACATCTTGATTTTTTTTCCCTCTAATTTCTCCTAACACTACAGCCATTCCTCTTTGCACATCTACTTCATTCTTGTTTGTTCAGAAAAACTTTCTTTGTTTCTCTGAGCTTTCTGCTGGTCCTAGCAATGCTTGGGTTAACATATCTTCAGTTTAATCAAAAGCACTAAGACGCACCAGAATCCCTGAGCCTCAAATTCAAATTCCCTAGGGAGAGAATTTTACTGATTCAGTTTGGTCAGTTGTCCACCCCTCATCAAATGAGCTACGATCAGGGGCCCAGGATCATGTACTATGAATATGGCAGACAGAACTCTCCCTTGCTGTTTTGTACTATTATTTCCAAGGTAGAGATTTGGTTGGCCGAGCAGACAACTGAAAAGTTGCGTACTACAGAAATAATCATAAATAACTGTGCTATAACATATACACCACAAGAAAGGTAAGAATTAGATGTCATAGCAGTGCAAAGGAAGAAGAAGTGATGATGCAGAGGCCAATTGGAATGATTCATCTATAAGCCAAGATAGGCCAAGGATTACCAGCAAAGAGCAGAAGCTAGAGGGGACAAAGAAGAATTATCCCCTAGAGGTTTTGGAGAAAGCATGGCCCTGACAGTACCTTGATTTTAGACTTCCAGCTTCCAGAACTGTGAGAGAATAAATTTCTGTTGTGTTAAGCTACCCAGTTTGTGGTACCTTGTTACAGCAGCCCTAGGAAACAAATATATACTCTAAAGTGACAGATGCCATGTGCCCCAAAGCCTGACCTTAACTCTGAAGGAAACCTTCATCAATGAGTCCACCATTACAAACAATGACTTCAAGTGGGGAGATCCTTGATGCTTCCCACTCCACCCCTCCGGCCTCTCATTCCCTTTAAGGATCTTTTCTTTGTAACTTATTTCTTAGCCCCAAATTATATATCATTTAGTCTTTCTAATATGACAAAAAAGACCCTATGCAAAACTAAATTACTTTTGGTAATAATAGTTGATTGTGTAATTGGTTTCGATGTACTCCTCAGACTTGAGTATACAAGAACTATTATATTTCTTTATTTTCTTTAAATCAAATTTATTTCAACTCCACACCTCTGCTCTTCCAGAATTGCAAAAAATTAAATTCCAGTCACTTCCTGGAGCTCTATTCCCTCTTGAGGATCACAGAAACACTCAGGAGATTTGCGTGGCAAGTGTCAAACAGGAAGAGTATCTCTAATCCTCAGGCCATCATGTTTTTTAGTCCAAGTCTGCATGGTACTGGAAAAGCAAGCAGTTATACTTCTCCCATGCCTAGGTGAAAGCCACAGTACCTAGAGTCTAGTTAGCCTCCTAAGGTTGACCACAGATACATCACACCCAGGGGTTCTGCCTGGAAGGGGCCCCAGATCCTTACTACTTCCAAACTAGCAGCCGTCAGTTCTCCCCAGGGCTTGGAGAAATCACAGTCCTTCTGCCTACTCTAAAGTCAACTATTTCCTTCCTCTCCTTTGAGCACAATCCTTACAATAGGCTCAGGATTCCAGGTAATCAAAAGCTAGGAAGACAGACTTTAGGCCCTGAACCCCAGCCCACTCTCTCCCCAGGAAAGAGAGAACAAAGGACCTGGAGTCCTCTTTAGAATACAGGAAAGGGAAAATAGGGGGAAAAGAAACACAGCACCTCAACAAGTTATTTCGCCTCACTTAAGAAACAGGATAAAATAATACTAAGAGCTTTTGTCTTTTTGAGCATTTACTATGTGCCAGCCATTGTTCTAAGTGTTAGCATGTATAAACTTGTTGCAGCCTCACAATTCAGTCTGGCAGATACCGTTATTATACCAGTTTTCCAGATGGAGAAACTAAGGTACAGAGAATTGATGGCACTTACATAAGATCACATAGCTACTAATTGGCAGGCTAGTCTTCAAACACAGGCAGTTTGGCTCCTGAGTCTGCACCCCACCTTTAGGCTCTGCTGCTTCTCAATGGAACTTATCATCTTATCCACAAAGGTATTTTAGATCCCAGTAATCCCTAGACTTGGATGATTATCAGTTTTCATTCAGAACCTTAGAGACTCCTTCTTCTTCTCTACCTCCTCTACATCTATAGGACCTGTAAGACCAGGTTTCTCAATAAGCCACAAAAGGACCAATAGTCTTCACATCTATTCTGTAGATGTTAGCCCTTGTCACCAGTACATTTCAATATAGGACACTATTATAAGGCAGTGTTTCAAGCCAAACAGTCTTAGATAAATTTATCCTTAATTATGTGCAAATTTCTTGTTCAACATATCATGGCTGGAGCTAACTCTATTCCTAGGGTTAGCTGCTCTCAATGTATATGGCATAGGCTCTTGCAACTTTATGCAGAAAGAATCCTGGGGCTGATTTCTTTCAGAAAGTGGCTGGGGGAGTGCTAGTCACTAGGACTGTCAAAGACTACAGCCCAGGATCATGCTAAATAATGAACACTTAATAGCTTTGGCTGGGAGGACATGATTGCATGGACATTTAGGACATGCAACCTAAATGTCCACTGACAGAGGAATGGATAAAGAAGATGTGGTACATATATACAATGGACTATTACTCAGCCATAAAAAAGAATGAAATAATGCCATTTGCAGCAATCTGGACCTAGAGATTGTCATACTGAGTGAAGTAAGTCAGGCAGAGAAAAGACAAATATCATATGATATCACTTCTGTGTGGAATCTAAAAAAATGATACAAATGAACCTATTTACAAAACAGAAATAGAGTCATGGATGTAGAAAACAAACTTATGGCTACCTGGGGATGGGGCAGGGAGGGATATATTGGGAGATTGGGACTGACATATGTACACTACTATATATAAAATAGATAACTAATAGGGACTTACTGTATAGCACAGGGACCTCTTCTCAATACTCTGTAATGACCTATATGGGAAAAGAATCTAAAAAAGAGTGGATATATGTATAACTGATTCACTTTGCTGTACACCTGAAACTAACACAACACTGTGAATCAACTATACTCCAATAAAATTTTTTAAAAAATAGCTTTGGCTGGAGCTTAGGAAGTGTTCTGGTATCAGGTCAGGCTACATAGTGGGTCAGGCCCTCCCTTCCACACATCTTACAGTGGTAAGATGCTGTCTTTTTCAGAAAGAACTCCCAACTTAATAATATGTTCTGTTGGTGGACAAATGCCTCCTTGCCACTATTTCCCCTTCAAATGATGACTATGGCCTCAAGTAAGAGTTCTTATAACCAATAAATCAATAATAAAAAATACTAAAGACGAATATAAAAGATGTCTCTGAATATACCCTGGTACCAGCCAGAAGGATTCTAGGCTAGGAAGGCAGAACTTTTGCCTGAAGATATAAAGACACGATGAGACATGATTAACACATTCATAGCTTTTCCGGTGCATGAGTGTGATGTACCCAAATGGGCTCCTCAGAGCTGTTCGGTGCAGGACTTGAGTAAGCAAGAAATATAAGCTGAGATTATATCATATATATATTATAATATATATTATATTTATATTAAATTTTTAATACTTATTTATTATATTTATATTATCATATCATTAATATACATATGATATATATATTATAATACATTGTATTATGATATATATTATATATTATAATACATTGTATTATGATATATATTATATATTATAATACATTGTATTATATTATATATAACTATATATAATATCTTTTATTCTGCTTTCTTATCATTGCTCAATTATAACAGTGACATGTTAGATCTGGAATCAGAATCAAAGACAGGACAAGGTCAGAGAAGCCGATATAATGAATGTTAAACTCATGAAATGGAGCCTAAGGAAAAAACTTGCTATGTTCATTAGACAAGGAATCCAGGCAAAAAGAAATAATCACAAGCGGTTAGTCCATGATCCCATCCCTTTGCTGTTCTTCAAGGTAAGAATTATAGAGATTTAAAATATATTTAGTGATATTTTTCATATTCCTGCTCGGAACCTTTATTAAGATCGGATCATAAAGCTCATCAGATCAGCAGAAGATTTTTCAAGACATGCGTCAGTGAAACTCCTCCTACATGTGATTATGTAAACTATAATGGTTGTCAGGGTGAATCAGCCTGCAAATGCCTGGGCTGGACAATCAGTCCTTTTCCTCTTTCTATTCTTCATATTTACCATGCTTTCTTTTTTTTTTTTTTTTTTTTTTTTTTTTTTTTTTTTTTTTTTTTTTTTTTTTTTTTTTTTTTTTTTTTTTTTTTTTTTTTTTTTTTTTTTTTTTTTTTTTTTTTTTTTTTTTTTTTTTTTTTTTTTTTTTTTTTTTTTTTTTTTTTTTTTTTTTTTTTTTTTTTTTTTTTTTGCTGTACGCGGGCCTCCCCCTGCTGTGGTCTCTCCCGTTGCGGAGCACAGGCTCCGGACGCGCAGGCTCAGCGGCCATGGCTCACGGGCCCAGCCGCTCTGCGGCATGCGGGATCTTCCCGGACCGGGGCACGAACCCGCGTCCCCTGCATTGGCAGGCGGACTCTCAACCACTGCGCCACCAGGGAAGCCCCTAACTCTTCTTTTGATGCTTTCATCCCTGCTAGCCTCTCCCCAACTTTTCACTTTTTTGTCTTTCAAAATCTGAATCATATATTGCCTTCAGGACTCAGGTTATTGCCCAGTGATAATCATGACATGCTAAATCTGGAGATAACCTTAGAGCTCTCCAAAGCTCACTCACTTGTTTTATGAATGAGAAAACTGAATCCTAGAGAAGAGACGTGACCTACCTGCTTGTCTGGAAACCTAGGTCACCTGATTTCCAACTTGGTATACTTCTTACCCCTGCACACCAGTTCCAGTTGTGTTGGTCATATCCCTTTGACCACCTTCATTTAGAAACATCTGAAAAATAGATATGGAGTCAGAGACGAAAAACTCAGCTTTATTGTTGCTAAGGCTTGATTGGAGAATGTGGCCTGGATCTGTGGCCACAAATGGGATTCTAATGGCTGTCACTTTGCCCCTCTCCCACATCAAACTGGACTGACTTGCTACCAAGACAAAGAACAAAGAAGCCTAGTCTCAGTGCATTTACCACGTTGCTCATGCCATTTGCAGCCACGTGGACCTAGAGATTGTCACACTGAGGGAAGGCAGGTCTGAACTAACCAAATTCAATCGTTTTTCCCAATTTCACCAAACATGTAAATCATTCCTCTTGGATAGAAACAGTGAGTGAGAGGTAGGAAAAAAGAGCATAAGCTCTATTCAATATTGATGAAGGGGTGAAAGTCCCTCTTTTTAAAGACCAAGTTTGGAAGGGAGATACAAGGAAGAAAAACGCTCCCTCTAACAATCTTCTACTCCCAAAGAGTCTGTAAGTGACTCAAATCTGGGGCTACATTTTGTCAAGACACTGTAAATAAACAACTGCTATTTATAACTGCCCAACATCTTATTCCCCCTCTTTAAGTAACAAAATCCTGATTTTCCTTTGGGAAACCCCAACTCCTCTTAACTCAATCAATAGAGTTGTAGCAGAATTCAAACCCCTACCCCATACCCCACCCAGTTCCAGAGGGGGATATATGACCCAGGACAGACCAAACAGGCACAGTATCAGATTTAGAGATGGAGAGGTGACACAAGTCATGACAAAATGAGCCACACGTGGGACTTCGTTAGAATTATTAGGAAATAAATGTCACTCTGTTTCTGCTGGGCTTGTTAAGCCTGGAGGTGCAGATAACCATCTTTGTCATCACGTGGAAAGAGTCTGCCTGATAATGATGTAAGCATAAGGAAAGGCAGAGCTGAGATGTGGGCAATGAAAGATGGAGAAACATGGGGAACACCTGGATGATATCATTGAGCCCCCAAACCCAGTTTTTCCTTAAGCCAGAGTGACTCCAAGAATTCTTTTAACTGTGTGAACAAATGAAAAAACTTTCTCCACATAATTTTTTAGCCACCTAGAGTAGGATTTCTATCATAAACAAAAGACTACTAATGAAAATACCTTCTTTACTGACAACTCTAGAGCCATTCCTCTCACTTCTGTGGTTTTCTGATCCACACTGCTTTTGCCTATCTCAAAATCCACTAACTCAGCATTGGAATGACACAAATCATTCCTTTCTTTTTACTCCCATGCTGATTATTTTCAAGGCATGCATTGTCCCCTTCCCAGTTAGTCTGTAAATATTCGGATACCAGAAGTAATGTTTTATTTTTCTTTTTTACTTTTCGTTTTTTCTCTTTATTTCCAAATTTATTGAGACATATTTGACATATGTAAGTTTAAGGTGTATGATTTGATGATTTGATATATGTATATGTTGCAAAATGATTACCATAATAAGGTTAGCTAACGTTTTCATCTCTGTTTCTATGAATTCACTTTCTTTTAGATTCCACATATAAGTGAGACCATACAGTATTTGTCTAGACAAAATGAAAAGGCAACCCATGGAATTGGAGAAGGTATTTGCAAGTCTATATGTAAAATAGATAGAAACTAGGATTTACTACATAGCACAGTAAACTATATTCAATATTTTGTAATAACCTATAATGTAAGATAATTTTTTTAATGAGTATAGAGTTTCAGTTTTGGAAGATGAAAAAGTTCTGGAGATTGGTCGCACAACAGTGTGAATGTACTTAATGCTACCGTGTTGTACACATAACAGTGGTTAAGATAGTACGTTTTATGTTATGTGTATTTGATCACAATTAAGAAAAAAGAGATTAATATTTTTAGAGCTGTAAATGACTGATGTACATGGAAGAACTGTGACCATGTAAGAAATATTGAAGAAGGGTTAGAGAAAAAATAAACTGCAGGATGAAGATCAAACAATATTAATGAAAATGGAGAATATAAACAGACCAATCACAAGCACTGAAATTGAGACTGTGATTAAAAATCTTCCAACAAACAAAGGCCCAGGACCAGATGGCTTCACAGTTGAATTCTATCAAACATTTAGAGAAGAGCTAACACCTATCCTCCTCAAACTCTTCCAAAATATACCAGAGGGAGAAATACTCCCAAACTCATTCTGTGAGACCACCATCACCCTGAAACCAAAACCAGACAAAGAGGTTACGAAGAAAGAAAACTAGAGGCCAATATCACCGATGAACATAGATGCAGAAGTCCTCAACAAAATACTAGCAAACAGAATCCAACAGCACATTAAAAGGATCATACACTATGATGAAATGGGGTTTATCCCACAAATGCAAGGATTCTTCAATATACACAAATCAATCAAGGTAATACACCATATTAACAAATTGAAGGATAAAAACAATATGATCATCTCAATACATGCAGAAAAAGTTTCTGACAAAATTCACACCCATTTATGATAAAAACCCTGCAGAAAGTAGGCATAGAGGGAACTTACCTCAACATAATAAAGGCCATATATGACAAACCCACAGCCAACATCATTCTCCATGGTGAAAAACTGAAACCATTGCCTCTGAGATCAGGAACAAGAGAAAGATGTCCACTCTCACCGCTATTATTCAACATAGTTTTGGAAGTTTTGGCCACAGCAATCAGAGAAGAACAAGAAATAAAAGGAGTCCAAATCGGAAAAGAAGAAGTAAAGCTGTCACTGTTTGCAGATGACCTGATACTATACATAGAGAATCCTAAAGATGCCACCAGAAAACTACTAGAGCTAATCAATGAATTTGGTAAAGTAGCAGATACAAAATTAATGCTCAAAAATCTCTTGCATTCCTATACACTAATGATGAAAACTCTGAAAGATAAATTAAGGAGACACTCCCATTTACCACTGCAAAAAAAAAAAAGAATAAAATACCTAGGAATAAACCTACTTAAGGAGACAAAAAAACTGTATGCAGAAAACTATAAGACACTGATGAAAGAAATTAAAGATGTTACAAACAGATGGAGTGATATACCGTGTTCCTGCATTGGAAGAATCAACATTGTGAAAATGACTAATCTACCCAAAGCAATCTACAGATTCAATGCAAACCTTATCAAACTACCAATGGCATTTTTCACAGAACTAGAACAAAAAATTTCACAATTTGTATGGAAACACAAAAGTCCCCCAGTAGCCAAAGCAATCTTCAGAAAGAAAAACGGAGCTGGAGGAATCAGGCTCCCAGACTTCAGACTAAACTACAAAGCCACAGTAATTAAGACAGTATGGCACTGAAACAAAAACAGAAATATATATCAATGGAACAGGATAGAGAGCCCAGAGATAAACCCACACACGTATGGTCACTTCATTTTTGATAAAGGAGGCAAGAATATACAATGGAGAAAAGACATCCTCTTCAATAAGTAGTGCTGGGAAAACTGGACAGCTACATGTAAAAGAATGAAATTAGAACACTTCCTAACACCATACATAAAAATCAACTCAAAATAGATTAAAGACCTAAATGTAAGGCCAGACACTATCAAACTCTTAGAGGAAAACATAGGCAGAACACTCTATGACATGAATCACAGCAAGATCCTTTTTGACCCCACATCTTAGAGAAATGGAAGTAAAAACAAAAATAAACAAATGGGACCTAATGAGACTTAAAAGCTTTTGCACAGCAAAGGAAACCATAAACAAGCCAAAAAGACAACTCTTAGAATGGAAGAAAATATTTGCAAATGAAGCAACTGACTAAGGATTAATCTCCAAAATTTACAAGTAGCTCATGCAGCTCAATATCAAAAAAACAAACAATCCAATCCAAAAATGGGCAGAAGACCTAAATAGACGTTCCTCCAAAGAAGATACATAGGTTACTAAGAAACACATGAAAGGATGCTCAACATCACTAATCATTAGAGAAATGCAAATCAAAACTACAATGAGGTATCACCTCACACCACTCAGAATGGCCATCATCAAAATACCTATAAATAACAAATGCTGGAGAGGGTGTGGAGAAAAGGGAACCCTCTTGCACTGTTGGTGGGAATGTAAATTGATAGAGCCACTAAGTAGAACAGTATGGAGGTTCCTTAAAAAACTAAAAATAGAGCTACCATATGACCCAGCAATCCCACTACTGGGCATATACCTTGATAAATCCATAATTCAAAAAGGGTCATGTACCACAATGTTCATTGCAGCTCTGTTTACCATAGTCAGGACATGGAAGCAACCTAAGTGTCCATCAACAGATGAATGGATAAAGATGTGGCACACATATACAATGGAATATTACTCAGCCATAAAAAGAAATGAAACTGAGTTATTTGTAGTGAGGTGGATGTACCTAGAGTCTGTCATACAGAGTGAAGTAAGTCAGAAAGAGAAAAATAAATACCACATGCTAACACATATATGTGGAATCTAAAGAAAAAAAAAAGCAAATGGTTATGAAGAACCTAGGGGCAGGACAGGAATAAAGACGCAGACGTAGAGAATGGACTTGAGGACACTGGGATGGGCAGGGGTAAGCTGGGACGAAGTGAGAGAGTGGCATGGACTTAAATATACTACCAAATGTAAAATGGATAGCTAGTGGGAAGCAGCCCCATAGTACAGGGAGATCAGCCTGGTGCTTTGTGATCACCTAGAGGGGTGGGATAGGGAGGGTGGGAGGGAGACACAAGAGGGAGGAGATATGGGGATATATGTATACATACAGCTGATTCACTTTGTTGTACAGCAGAAACTAAGACACCATTGTAAAGCAATTATACTCCAATAAAGATGTTAAAAGGAAAAATAAACTATACCTACATATAATAGTCAATAAAAGAAAAAAAAACAAGAAAGAAAAACAGAATGTCTGGCATATTTCTAAATGGTTTCTTTTTCCTCTCCCCTTGCCAGAAGAACAAGGGAATTGCTGACCTGACACAAACAGACTGCCAGATATTTGTCCAGGGAAGATAGTTTTATTTGGGATCAGCAGAGAATTGCAATTCAGAAGTCTGCAACCATAGCAAGCTAAGTCCTGCATGGCGAGGGAAGGAGAACTCTTTTACAGAGAGGAAAAGGAAGTTGGGAGGGTTATAATAAACAAAGAGTCCATGTGTTTTCATTGGCTGAGTCTTTGCCAGGAAAGAACTGGAGTCTTTCTTCTTCCTGTTGGGCTCTGATATCTTCACAGGGCACAGGAGCTCCCCCTTCTGGTCCCCTAACTCTATTTAATTGAGGTTTTTGTTTATTAATTTTTTATAGAATTTTTCTCCAACATTTACTGTGAGAACCTGGTTGAGTTCCTGGATGTAAAACTCACAAAAGCATGGGGTCCTCTCTATGACTGGGCCCCCTTGGAGTTTTTAATTTTCGGTCCTGTCTACACTGAACCTCGAGCAATTTGTCAATTACAGTTTGGGTTTTCCTACCTTGGCACCGATTGCCGTGGCAGTTTTCACTTGTGGGTCGGCTCTAGTGAGCCATGACTCCCTGTATTTGCCTGTCTGCCTCTCCAATCATGGGGGCAGCGGTTTGTCCTGTGTCCTCGCCTCTCTATTACGTATCCAAGAAAAGTTGTTGATTTTTCAGTCTGTTCAGCTTTTTACCTGTTTTTAGGATGTAGTGGTGACTTTCAAGTTCCTTACCTGGGAAACCGGAAACCAAAAGTTTAGCACTGATTTATTTGCTTTTAATGTTGAGTTGTAAGAATATTTTATATATTCTAGATACAAGTCTTATCAGATATATAATTTGCAAATATTTTCTCCCATTGTATGGGTTAACTTTTACTTCATTGATAGTATCATTTGAAGCAGAAATGGTTTTAATTTGATGAATTCCAGTTTCATTCTTTCTTTCTGTTGACATTGTACTTTTGGTGTTATCTCTGAGAATCTATTGCCTAACCCACGGTCACAAAGATTTATCCCTATGTTTTCATTGAAGAGTTTTATAACTTTAGCTCATACATTTAGGTCATTGATCTTTCCTTTTACTCTCTGTGCCTTTGAATTTAATGTGTGTGTTTTTTAGAGAGCATATAGTGGATCATTTTCTAAAAATCCATTCTGCTAATATCTACCTTTTCTTTGGAGTGCTTAATCTATTTACATTTAATATAATTACTAATAAGGTGGGACTGTGTGTCTGCCATTTTGCTATTTGTTTTCTATATTTTGTTTGTTTCTCTCTTCCTCCACTGCTGAATTTTCAAGGCTATATACATATGCAAACAAGTTTAGAATTACTATATATTTCTGGTGAATTTAGCCTTTATTCTGTGGTGACCATCTCTAGCCTTAATAATGCTTTTTGTCTTAGTCTTTTTTATCTTTTAGTAATATTGCTATCCTAGTTTTCTTCTTTTTAATAAATAAATACATTTATTTATTTATTTAGGCTGCTTTGGGTCTTCGTTGCTGTGCACAGGCTTTCTCTAGTTGTGGCAAGCAGGGGCTACTCTTTGTTGCAGTGCGTGGGCTTCTCACTGCGGTGGCTTCTCTTGTTGCGGAGCATGGGCTCTAGGCCTGTAGGCTTCAGTAGTTGTGGTGCTCAGGCTCAGTAGTGGCGCACGGGCTCTAGAGCGAAGGCTCAGTAGTTGTGGTGCACGGGCTTAGCTGCTCTGCGGCATGTGGGATCTTCCCGGACCAGGGCTCGAACCCATGTCCCCTGCATTGGCAGGCGGATTCTTAACCACTGCAGCACCAGGGAAGCCCCTATCCTAGCTTTCTTTATTCTACTCTTTTGCCTGGTACATCTTTTTCCCCCCTCTGGTATATCTTTTTTTTTTTTTTTTTTTTTTTTTTTTGTGAGTTTTTGTTTAATAAGTGCAGAGATTACATTTTGGAGGATGAAAAAAAGTTCTGGAGATGGATGGTGACAACAGTTGCTCCAGAATATAAATGTACTTAATGCCACTGAACTATACACTTAAAAACAGTTAAGATGGTAAATGTTTATGTTCTGTATCTTTTACCACAATTTTTAAAAACAAAATAAAAAATTTTTTTTTTTCTTGCGTTATGCGGGCCTCTCACTGTTGTGGCCTCTCCCATTTGCGGAGCACAGGCTCCGGACGCGCAGGCTCAGCGGCCATGGCTCACGGGCCCAGCCGCTCCGCGGCACGTGGGATCCTCCCGAAACGGGGCACGAACCCGCGTCCCCTGCATCGGCAGGCGGACTCTCAAGCACTGCGCCACCAGGGAAGCCCTGGTATATCTTTTGATAATTTATTATTTCAACCCTTCTTAGAAATGTTTATTTATTGAGATTATATATATTTGGATTTGTCTCTACCATCTTACTGTTTCATTTCTATTCAAACTTCTTTTTCTATTCTTCTAATTCTTTCTCTCTCTCTCTCTCTTTCTCTCTTATGATTGTTATGGTAAAATTACTCTATTTTACTCTTTTTCACGTTCCACTCCCTTTTCCTGTAACAGTTTGAATTTATATATCAAGTACTAATTTTTTTTTCTTTTTTTATTTTGGCCGTGCTGCATGGCATGTGGGATCTTAGCTTCCTGGCCAGGGATCGAACCCGTTCTTCCTGCAGTGGAAGTGTGGAGTCTTAACCACTGGACCGCCAGGAAAGTCCCTCAAGTAATATTCTTTAAGTCGTTATCAGTACAGTTTTCTTTCATAACACAGCCTAAAGTTGAAAATAATACCTTAATCTCCCTCCCCCACTAAAAACATGGATGTTAGTACATTTTAACTCCAAGCAATGCTCCTCCCATGCCTGCCAACAACAGGCCGTTTGGTCCAATATTTTGTTTTGTCCTTTTTTTTAGACCAATAAATTAGACATGATTAATATTTTATACATAAAATGTTTACTTATATTGACATACATGCTTACTGTCTAATCTGTTCAACATTCCTTCCTTTTACAGAAACAAAAACAATAAATAAAGTATGTAGTTCAATGAGTTTTGACAAATATGTACACACATTTTTGGAGATGCAGCCATGCAGCACATCCGCCACCCTACCCCCTGCCACTGGCTCTAGGAAGCACAGTCAGTAGACAGTGGGCCATGTGGAAGAGAGCTGGGAGCTCTGGTAATCTGGAAAGTGCACACTGTCTTCTCAATGGAGAAGGTGCTACTTTAGTCAGTTGTTGCCATTAGGGCCCAGTGTTGTCAGTTCTTTGGATTTTTCATGAGATGCTGGAAATACAGAAATTATGAAAAATATTTCCTTTTTTTTTTTTTGTGGTACACGGGCCTCTCACTGTTGTGGCCTCTCCCGTTATAGAGCACAGGCTCCGGACGCACAGGCTCAGCGGCCATGGCTCACGGGCCCAGCCGCTCCGCGGCATGTGGGATCTTCCCGGACCGGGGCACGAACCCGCATCCCCTGCATCGGCAGGCGGACTCCCAACCACTGCGCCACCAGGGAAGCCCATGACTTGTAATTCTTGGCAATGGATTCAGATGTCTTAAAACACTGGGCAGGCCAACACAAAATATTTCTACAGACATTATCTTCCCCTTCAAATCACTATTTTTCTACTTTTGCCATAGATAATGGTAGTCTGTATATTAGATTGAGGTTGGGTTCCCTCAACTTCAGTGGAAGCTCCCCGTGTGGAATAAGAATGTGTGACTCTCAACCTCTTTCCATGGAAAACAAAACTACCTGTGGAACAAGAGTGAAAAGAGGGACAACAAAAGTAACTGAGACGGTCACAGAAACTCTCAACAGGGCCTTTCTTGGTGGTAAGAGAAGGTGAGAACTTTGCATGGCAGAGATTTGCCCTGAGAAAGAACTCGTTGGCTCTGAGTTAAAGAGAGAGATCACTCAGGAGTGTTTGGCTGCAAATAAGGAGTTTTCCCTTCTCCTTTTACAGGTTTGGTGGTTGGCACCCCAGGGTTGGTTTAGTTACTCAAGAGCAGTCCTGATCCAGTCTTCCTTTTCTGTCTTTCTTACTATTTGTCTTTTATTCCTGTAGGTTTAAGGTAGCTACTGTAGCTCCAGGCACTGCATCCATGGTCCAGACAAGGAAAAGGGGGAAAGAGCAAAGGCAAAACTGTGTATGATAGCTGAATCTCTATCTTCTTAGAGGGAAAACAGCTTTCCTGATAGCCTTATCTATTAGACTTCTGTTTACATTTAACTGGCTACCCCTCTTAACTCTGAAATATGGCTACCCCTAATATGCAGGGTAGGTTGCCCTGAATAAAGAGTTCTGTTTTTTAATAAAAAGGAGCAAATGGATATTGAGAAAGCATTACCCAACTATACAGGGCAAGTAATTCTGAGGAAAACTTGCTGTTATGTTGTTACTGTGATAATGCTTGTTATCTATTGGTTGGATGCATCAGCAATCAGAATTTACCCCTGGTGTTTCAGAAGGTATGATGTGTCTGGGAGAAGTCAAAATAGTAGAAAAGCATGAGGTCCACATCTCCCTGGCCCTTGGGAAAGTAGGCTGTGACCATTAATATCTCTTTGTTTCTCTTCAGTCTGAACTCAATGGCCTTTATTAAGAGATGGTAAAAGAATCAGGGTATGGGATCAGCACAGAGAGTGAAGTTGACCTTGCCTTAATTGTCTTTTGCCATATTTTTAATCTAGGATTTTGGTCCCTTAGGCTTGGTGTTGTAAACCAGGAGCCGAACATGTCAGTCACAGTCTGTGGCTATCTTGAAATTAGGGAGTGATTATGGGAACAAATTCAAGACTGTTGGAGTGACTAATGATTTGAATCAGGAAAACCTTTCAATTTATGGAAAACACTGTCAACTTTGAAATAGCTACCGCCACCTCGGTGGGGTACAGCATACTTCTAAACTAGGAAACTATTGGGGTTCCCTCTACTGTGGTTTTACAAAACAAAAACACAAAGATAGGGAAGGATGATCCCCAAAGTGAACCTTTGTCTTGGTTCACTTCTAGTGCCTATTCAGTACTGTTTGGCATTTGTATCTGTTTCAGTCATTCCTTCCTTCCATCATTTCATCACTGATTGATTCATTCAGCAAATATTTGAGTACCTACTCTATGCCAAGATGCAGAGTTAAGAGTGGATGGTGAAGTTAAAGAAACACTTCCAAGGACATCATTGAAAAGGGGAGATATTGGGTGAATGCGAGAGCTTTAAAGAGACAGTAAAAGTGTCACAGGTTGGGTGGAGGAGACTACTGCAAGGTTCTTTTGTGGCGCCCTAATTTGAAATATACATTAGAAACTTGAGGATGTTAGGGAACAGCCAAATGGACTCCAATTTACAAGGGGCCCCCTGGCAGAAAGAGGGAAGGGGATTTAAGCACTGAAGAGCAATTCACAAAAAGACTTTTCAGTAAAACCTCTGGAAGGAGGATGGAATGGTATCCTTCGAAGTCAGATCACTCGCCATGGAGTCAGAAAGTCAAAACATCCTGTATTGTGGTTCCAGGTCAGGGAGGATGAGAGGAATATTCCCAGGGCAGCATGAAGAGGTGTCACTAAAATGTCCCCACAAATGGTTCATGGTGAACTTGTCCAGTGTTCCTCAAAGAAGACCATAAAGTTGAAAGGTACTCTTGGGGGTTGGAGAGTGGACAGAAGGAGCTTAAATCTGTAGTCTCTTGAATGCTAGACAATTTGTATTTGACCAAGAAATCTGAAATCAATGAAGGATAATGATTGTGCTCCAACTTTGAAAGTTGTGAAATAGAACCTTGGAAGTGGAACCTTGGAGGTGGGGACCAATAGAGCAAGTGTAAAACTACAGAGAGTGGCAGTTCAGGCCAGGAAAGAGCTCCTTGATTATAAGGGAAAATGAGAGGCCTAAGACAAAGAAGAAGGCTGTAGTCTATTAACCAAAATCTGTGGGGCTCAGAGCCAAATATCACTGACCTTGTGTTAAAGCCTCTGACTCTTCCTGAGTCTAGATTGCCATGGAGAAGCATGTCTTACTTATACTAATTAACTTTACATGAGTCTGTATTTGTAGATTATATGTTCACCTCTGTTACACAGAGTCACATCATTCACACATCTATGCGTTATTTTTCTGGCATACAACATTTGAAAAATTTTTAACACTAATTTATTTCCTGCTTTGGGTTTCAGTATTTGTGAGTCCGATTTAATGAAAACTTTATCTAGAATCAACTCTATGGAAGCTCTGTGGCAAGACTTCAATTCATTTTTCAGGGGCCTCCAACAGGACAGAAGGGAAGTGGAGTTTTCATTTTTCCTGCCTAGCTCTTTTTGATCCACTTTTGCTCTGAGAAGAATATGAAAAAGAAAGAAAGATTTTAAGCATTTAAATGTAATAAAGCCTTTCAAAATAACCAAAAAGAGTTATTGTTTTACGATACTGAAACTGAAACAAGTTTTGGGGATGGGGGTTGGCAGGAATGGGGAAGTTGAGAACCAAGGTATTGAGCCATGGGTTTTATTCTTGAAAGAAAACAGTAGAAGGGAATCCATTATAATGAGCCTCTTTTTTGCCTTCCTGAAGGAATCCTAGTGTTGAGTCTGATGAGTGGATACTTGCTAAGCAGTAGATATACAGAATTGAAGTAATAAGGCTTTTAGATGCACAGGGGCCATAAGCCAAGCCAACCCAATCAACACACACACGATGCATCTACCTATCTGCAAGGCTATGGGCAAAGACCCAAGAGGACCCATTGGCTGTCTCCCACTGACACTAAACCTCAATCTTCATGTTGCCACTGGCCTTCTGGACTTTTCCATTAGTATTAACTGATTTTCTTGTCTAATGCTCCCCATGTTGCTTCAGATGTAATATCCCAATTCTAGCATGGATTACCCAGAAACCAACTCTCCAAACTAGCCATCTCCATATAGATAATCCCTGCTCCTCCAGAGGTATATAGAAAGGAGAACCAGATCAGGTCCAGACACACAGCTTCTCAGGAGTCACAGGAACTGAGACTCACAGGCATAAAAAGTTTGGCCCAATCTACCATCCCCTAAACATCCTGCACAAAGGAACATTTTGTAAAATGAAAGATTAATTAAGAGTGGGCAAGATTCCATCACCCACTTGCTCCTGCCAGAGCCCAGAGCTGCTCCACTCATCAATAGCAAATTGTAGTCCGGGTCACTTGATCTCAGGAAGCTAAGAGGGGTCAGGCCACTGTTCATGTTCATGTATCTACAGGGTGCTGGTGTAGAGTGCACAAAGGTAGGTCTTCTCATCCTTTCCTATCTTTGTCATCAGTCATCCTGCCAAAGGACCTGGCCTTCACCATGATGGGAACAAAAAGCCCACTTTTTCCAAGAAGGGCTGTTATTGTTTACAGGCAATCTGTTGGTATACGTATCACGGGTGATAACTTTTAAGGATATAAAAGACTGCAGTAGTGTTGATGGCAATCATTTTATTTACTTCTTTCCTTCCTTGGCTTGAAAACATGAACCAAATATATCCTCTAAGTAAGGGAAAATTGTAATAATGCTGTTGAGTGCAGATTTTACTGCTATAGTAACTGTAAAACCACACTGATAATAGGTTAAAAAAATAATTGTATGTTGGGATTCAATTTTAGTGCTACGACTAAAACCCAGGAAAGCAAATTTAATAAAAATGTAGTTGTCAGGAGTTTTATATGTCATGATATAGGATCTAGTGAACAGGACAGATCAAAGGTTTCTGACTTTAACTGAGGGTGGAGCACAAGGATTAAGCAATCATCCTTCCACATGGCTGGGGGCTTGGGGAAGCGGTAGAGACACAGTGGATAATGTCTTACAGGTACAGCTGCAAGATGCACATCAAAGAAATGCCACTATGGTAAGCAAGGGGAACAAGATTAGGAAGAGAGAAAATGAGTCTCCAAGGTTACCCTTTTAGTGCTGAAAGGTCACATCAGAGACTGATAATCCTCTGTCGATACGGCAGGTGGAGGTGGGAAATAAAGGAAGAATTTTTAAAGTAATCGCTGGGGTACAATAATACTACCAAGAGGAAAAAGGGACAAAATAGTATATCTGAGATCTTCAAGATGGCAGAAGAGTAAGACGCGGAGATCACATTCCTCCCCACAAATACATCAGAAATACATCTACACGTGGAACAGCTCCTATAGAACACCCACTGAACGCTGGCAGAAGACCTCAGACCGCCCCAAAAGCAAGAAACTCCCCATGTACCTGGGTAGGGCAAAAGAAAAAAGTATAAACAGAGAAAAAAGAATAGGCACAGGACCCGCACCAGTGGGAGGGAGCTGTAAAGGAGGAAAAGTTTCCACACACTAGAAGCCCCTTCATGGGCGGAGACTTAGATTCCTGCACAGAGGATCGGTGCCGACCTGCATTCACCAGCCCGAGAGGCTTGTCTGCTCACCCACCGGGGCGGGCGGGGCTGGGAGCTGAGACTCGGTTTCGGTTTTGGTCGGAGCGCCGGGAGAGGACTGGGGTTGGCGGCGTGAACACAGCCTGCGGGGCTAGTGCACCACAGCTAGCCGGGAGGGAGTCCGGGAAAAAGTCTGGAGCTGCCGAAGAGGCAAGAGAGTTTTTCTTCCCTCTTTGTTTCCTGGTGCGCGAGGAGAGGGGATTCAGAGCGCTGCCTAAAGGAGCTCCAGAGACGGGCGCGAGCCGCGGCTAAAACCGCGGACCCGAGAGACGGGCATGAGACGCTAAGGCTGCTGCTGCCGCCACCAAGAAGCCTGTGTGCGGGCACGGGTCACTATCCACACCCCACTTCCGGGGAGCCTGTGCAGCCCACCACTGCCAGGGTCCCGGGATCCAGGGACAACTCACCCGGGAGAAAGCACGGCGCGCCTTAGGCTCCTGCAACGTCACACTGGCCTCTGCCGCCGCAGGCCCGCCCCGCACTCCGCACCCCTCCCTCCCCCCCGGCCGGAGTGAGCCAGAGCCCCCGAATCAGCGGCTCCTTTAACCCGGTCCTGTCTGAGTGAAGAACAGACACCCTCCGGTGACCTACACCCCGAGACGGGGCCAAATCCAAAGCTGAGCCCCGGGAGCTGTGCGAACAAAGAGAAAAAGGGAAATCTCCCCCAGCAGCCTCAGGAGCAGCGGATAATCAACTTGATGTACCCTGCATCTGTGGAATACCTGAATAGACAACGAATCATCCCAAATTGAGGAGGCTGACTATGGGAACAACGATATATACATTTTTCCCCCTTTTTCTCTTTTTGTGAGGGTGTATGCTTCTGTGTGTGATTTTGTCTGTATAGCTTTGCTTTTACCATTTGTCCTAGGGTTCTCTCTGTCCGTTTTGTTTTTGTTTTTTTATTACTTAAAATTTTTTTTCTTAATTATTTTAATAACTATTTTATTTTATTTTCTCTTCTTCTTTCCTCCTTTCTTTTTTTCTCCCTTTTATTCTGAGCCGTGTGGAGGACAACCTCTTGGTGCTCCAGCCAGGCATCAGGGCTGTGCCACTGAGGTGAGACAGCCAAGCTCAGGACACTGGTCCACAAGAGAACTCCCAGCTCCAGGTAATATCAAATGGTGAAAATCTCTCAGAGATCTCCATCTCAATGCCAAGACCCAGCTCCACTCAACGACCAGCAACCTATAGTGCAGGACAACCTATGCCAAACAACTATCAAGACAGGAACACAACGCCATCGATTAGCACAGAGGCGGCCTAAAATCATAATAAGTCCACAGACACCCCAAAACACACCACCAGATGTGGACCTGCCAACCAGGAAGATAAGACCCAGCCTCATCCACCAGAACACAGGCACTAGTCCCCCCGACCAGGAAGCCTACACAACCCACGGAACCAACCTTAGCCACTGGGAACAGACAACAAAAACAACAAAAACTATGAACCTGCAGCCTGTGAAAAGGAGGCCCCAAACACAGTAAGTTAAGCAAAATGAGAAGACAGAGAAACACACAGCAGATGAAGGAGCAAGGTAAAAACCCACCAGACCAAACAAATGAAGAGGAAAAAGGAAGTCTACCGGAAAAAGAATTCAGAATAACAATAGTAAAGATGATCCAAAATCTTGGAAACAGAATGGAGAAAATATAAGGAACATTTAACAAGGACCTAGAAGAACTAAAGAGCAAACAAACAGAGATGAACAACACAATAAATGAAATTAAAAATTCTCTAGAAGGAATCAATAGCAGAATAACTGAGGCAGAAGAACGGATAAGTGGCCTGGAAGATAAAATAGTGGAAATAACTACTGCAGAACAGAATAAAGATAAAAGAATGAAAAGAATTGAGGACAGTCCCAGAGACCACTGGGACAACATTAAACACACCAACATTCCAATTATAGGGGTCCCAGAAGAAGAAGAGAAAAAGAAAGGGACTGAGAAAATATTTGGAGAGATTATACATGAAAACTTCCCTAATATGGGAAAGGAAATACTTAATCAAGTCCAGGAAGCACAGAGAGTCCCATACAGGATAAATCCAAGGAGAAACATGCCAAGACACATATTAATCAAACTATCAAAAATTAAAAACAAAGAAAAATTATTAAAAGCAGCAAGGGAAAAAAAACAAGTAACACATAAGGGAATCCCCATAAGGTCAACAGCTGATCTTTCAGCAGAAACTCTGCAAACCAGAAGGGAGTGGCATGATATATTTAAAGTGCTGAAAGAGAAAAACCTAAAACCAAGATTACTCTACCCAGCAAGGATCTCATTCAGATTTGAGGGATAATTTAAAACCTTTACAGACAAGCAAAAGGTAAGAGAATTCAGCACCACCAAACCAGCTTTACAACAAATGCTAAAGGAACTTCTCTAGACAGGAAACACAAGAGAAGGAAAAGAGCTACAATAATAAACCCAAAACAATTAAGAAAATGGTGACAGGAACATACATATCGATAATTACCTTAAATGTAAATGGATTAAATGATCCAACCGAAAGACACAGACTGGCTGAATGGATACAAAAACAAGACCCATAAATATGCTGTCTACAAGAGACCCACTTCAGACCTAGGGACACATACAGACTGAAAGTGAGGGGATGGAAAAATATACTCCACGCAAATGTAAATCAAAACAAATCTGGAGTAGCAGTTCTCATATCAGACAAAGTAGACTTTAAAATAAAGACTATTACAAGAGACAAAGAAGGACACTACATAATGATCAAGGGATCAATCCAAGAAGAAGATTTAACAACTGTAAATATTTATGCACCCAACATAGGAGCACCTCGATACATAAGGCAAATGCTAACAGCCATAAAAAGGGAAATCAGGGCTTCCCTGGTGGCGCAGTGGTTGAGAGTCCGCCTGCCGATGCAGGGGATACGGGTTCGTGCCCCGGTCTGGGAAGATCCCACGTGCCGTGGAGCGGCTGGGCCCATGAGCCATGGCCGTTGAGCCTGCTCGTCCGGAGCCTGTGCTCCACAACGGGAGAGGCCACAACAGTGAGAGGCCCACATACCGCAAAAAAAAAAAAAAAAAAAAAAAAAAGGGAAATCAACAGTAACAGAATCATAGTAGGGGACTTTTAACACCCCATTTCACCAATAGACAGATCATCCATAATGAAAATAAATAAGGAAACACAAGCTTTAAGTGACACATTAAAAAAGATGGACTTAATTGATATTTATAGGACATTCCATCCAAAAACAACAGAATACACTTTCTTCTCAAGTGCTCATGGAACATTCTCCAGGATAGATCATATCCTGGGTCACAAATTAAACCTTGGTAAATTTAGGAAAATTGAAATCGTATCAAGTTTCTTCTCCAAGCACAATGCTATGAGACTAGATATCAATTACAGGAAAAAAATGTAAAAAATACAAACACATGGAGGCTAAACAATACACTACTAAATAACTAGGATATCACTGAAGATGTCAAAGAGGAAATCAAAAAATACCTAGAAACACATGACAGTGAAAACACGACGACCCAAAATCTATGGGATGCAGCAAAAGCAGTTCTAAGAGGGAAGTTTATAGCAATACAATCCTACCTCAAGAAACAAGAAACAACTCAAATAAAAAACCTAACTTTACAATGAAACCAATTAGAGAAAGAAGAACAGAAAAACCCCATACTTAGCAGAAGGAAAGAAATCATAAAGATCAGATCAGAAATAAATGAAAAAGAAATGAAGGAAACCATACAAACATCAATAAAACTAAAAGCTGGTTCTTTGAGAAGGTAAACAAAATTGATAAAGCATTAGCCAGACTCATCAAGAAAACAAAAGAAGACTCAAATCAGCAGAATTAGAAATGAAAAAGGAGAAGTAACAACTGACAATGCAGAAACAGAAAGGATCATGAGAGATTACTACAAGCAACTATATGCAAATAAAATGGACAACCTAGAAGAAATGGACAAATTCTTAGAAAACCACAACCTTCCAAGACTGAACCAAGAAGAAATAGAAAATATGAACAGACGAATGACAAGCAGTGAAATTGAAACAGTGATTAAAAATCTTCCAACAAACAAAAGCCCAGGACGAGATGGCTTCACAGGCGAATTCTATCAAACATTTAAAGAAGAGCTAACACCCATCCTTCTCAAACTCTTCCAAAATATACCAGAGGGAGTAACACTCCCAAACTCATTCTACGAGGACACCATAACCCTAACACCAAAACCAGACAAAGAGGTCACAAAAAAAGAAAACTACAGGCCAATATCACTGGTGAACAAAGACAAGAAAATCCTGAACAAAATACTAGCAAACAGAATCCAACAGCACATTAATAGGATCATACACCATGAGCAAGTTGGGTTTATCCCAGGAATGCAAGGATTCCTCAATATATGCAAATCAATCAATGTGATACACCATATTAACAAACTGAAAGATAAAAACCATATGATAATCTCAACAGATGCAGAAAAACCTTTTGACAAAATTCAACACCGATTTGTGATAAAAACTCTCCAGAGGGCTTCCCTGGTGGCGCTGTGGTTGAGAGTCCGCCTGCCGATGCAGGACACACGGGTTCATGCCCCGGTCCGGGAGGATCCCACATACCGTGGAGCAGCTGGGCCCATGAGCCATGGCCGCTGAGCCTGCATGTCCGGAGCCTGTGCTCCGCAATGGGAGAGGCCACAACAGTGAGACGCCCGCGTACTGCAAAAACAAACAAACAAACAAAAAACTCTCCAGAAAGCAGGCACAGAGAGATCCTACCTCACCACAATAAAGGCCATATAAGAAAATCCAAAGGCCAACATCATTCTCAATGGTGAAAAATTGAAACCATTTCCTCTAAGATCAGGAAAAAGACAAGGTTGCCCACTCATGCCACTATTGTTCAACACAGTTCTAGAAATTTTAGCCACATCAATCACAGAAGAAAAAGAAATAAAAGGAATCCAAATCAGAAAAGAAGTAGTAAAACTGTTACTGTTTGCAGATGACACAATCCTATACATACAGAATCCTAAAGGTGCTATCAGAAAACTACTAGAGCTAATCAGTGAATTTGGTAAAGTAGCAGGATACAAAATTAATGCACAGAAATCACTTGCATTCCTATACACTAATGATGAAAAATCTGAAAGCGAAATTGCGGAAACACTCCCATTTACCACTGCAACAAAAAGAATAAAATACCTAGGAATAAACCTACCTAAGGAGATAAAACACCTGTATGCAGAAAAGTATAAGACACTGATGAAAGAAATTAAGGATGATACAAACAGATGGAGAGATATACCATGTTCTTGGATTGGAAGAATCTATATTTTGAAAATGACTCTACTACCCAAAGCGATCTACAGATTCAATGCAAACCCTATCAAACTACCAATGGCATTTTTCACAGAACTAGAACAAAACATTTCACAATTTGTATGGAAACACAAAAGACCCCAAACAGCCAAAGCAATCTTGAGAAAGAAAAACGGAGCTGGAGGAATCAGGCTCCCAGACTTCAGACTATACTGCAAAGCTACAGGAATCAAGACAGTATGGTACTGGCACAAAAACAGAAAGATAGATCAATGGAACAGGATAGAAAACCCAGAGAAAAACCTATGCACATATGGTCACCTTATCTTTGCTAAAGGAGGCAAGAACATACAATGGAGAAAAGACAGCCTCTTCAATAAGTGGTGCTGGGAAAACTGGACAGCTACATGTAAAAGAATGAAATTAGAACACTCCCTAACACCATACACACAAAAGAACTCAAAATGGGTTGAAGACCTAAATGTAAGGCTAGACAGTATAAAACTCCTAGAGGAAAACATAGGAAGAACACTCTTTGACATAAGTCACAGCAAGATCCTTTTTAACCCCCCTCTCAGAGAAATGGAAATAAAAACAAAAGTAAACAAATGGAACCTAATGAAACTTAAAAGCTTTTGCACAGCATAGGAAACCATAAACAAGACGACAAGACAACCCTCAGAATGTGAGGAAATATTTGCAAACAAAGCAACTGGTAAAGGATTAATCTCCAAAATATACAAGCAGCTCATGCAGCTCAATATCAAAAAACAAACAACCCAATCCATAAATGGGCAGAAGACCTAAATAGACATTTCTCCAAAGAAGATATACACTTTGCCATCAAACACATGAAAGAATGCTCAACATCACTAATCATTAGAGAAATGCAAATCAAAACTACAATTAGGTATCACCTCACACCAGCCAGAATGGCCATCATCCAAAAATCTACAAACAGTAAATGCTGGAGAGGGTGTGGAGAAAAGAGAACCCTCTTGCACTGTTGGTGGGAATGTAAATAGATACAGCCACCATGGAGAACAGTATGGAGGTTCCTTAAAAAACTAAAAAATGAACTACCATACGACCCAGCAATCCCACTACTGGGCATATACCTTGAGAAAACCATAATTCAAAAAGAGTCATGTACTACAATGTTCATTGCAGCACTATTTACGATAGCTCGGACATGGAAACAGATGAATGGATAAAGAAGATGTGGCACATATATACAATGGAATATTACTCATCCATAAAAAGAAATGAAATTGAGTTTTTTGTAGTGAGGTGGATGTACCTAGAGTCTGTCATACAGAGTGAAGTAAGTCAGAAAGAGAAAAACAAACACCATATGCTAACACATATATATGAAAGCTAAAACAAACAAACAAACAAGAAAAGGTTCTGATCAACCTAGGGTTAGGACAGGAATAAAGACGCAGATGTAGAGAGTGGACTTTAGGACGCGAGGAGGGGAAGGGTAAGCTGGGACGAAGTGAGAGAGTGGCATGGACATATTTACACTACCACCTGTAAAACAGATAGCTGGTGCGAAGCAGCTGCACAGCACAGGGAGATCAACTCGGGGCTTTGTGACAACCTAGAAGGGTGGGATAGGGAGGGTGGGGGGGAGGGGATATGGGGATATATGTATACATATAGCTGATTCACTTTGTTATAGAGCAGAAACTAACACAACATTGTAAAGCAATTATACTCCAATAAAGATGTTAATAAATAAATATATAATAAAATAAAAAGATATGCCCTCCTTAGTAGGAAGTTATGGTTATAAATATTAAAATAAAAATCCAATTTTCGTAGGTAAGATGAGGAAACTGAGATTCAGAGGTGATATCACTTGGCTAGGACTAAACAACTAGAACGTGATGATTACAGACCGGTCTGTCTGAATCTTCAGCCCATATTCTTTCTACTATACAATAGAAGTCTCTCCACCTGGCTTGCAGGAAGGAGAGAATCCTACAATACCTTACTCACTACTTTCTTCTCCATTTTGCACTTGGCTATTATTGGCTTTTAGTTTACTCAGTCGTTTTCTCAACTTCTCCTAAGTCATCTAGGTGAAGGGTACAAAAACAGGTGCCCCAAAGAACCTATGTTTCAACTTGATGCCCTGAGCTTCAATCCACCTTCACTCTTCTGTCCTTCTCTGCAGCACTGGTTCTCAAGTGAGGATTTTTCCTCCCAGGGCATATGTGGCCATGCCTGGAGACATTTTTGGTTGTCACAACTAGGGGAGTGCTACTGGCCTCTGCTGGGTAGAGGCCAGGTATGTGCTAAACATCCTACAATGCACAGACAGCTCCCCATAATGAAGAGTGATCAGGGCTAAAATGTTAATAATGCCAAGGGTGAGGAGGAATCCACCCGTTGCTCTAGGGAATCCACCTCATTGCTGTGTAATGTTTCATTCCTGTCTGTTTCAAACTGAGTGCTTTTTTGCCATTGTTGATACCAACTGCCACTGAACATTCCAAGGCCTATTGTTACCATTAAAATTCCCAATAGTCATCCTTTCTGAGAGGTGTTATTTCCCAAATGCAGTCATGTGGACTGATTCTAGCTGGCCCTTTTGATGTTCCTCAAAGCTGTGGCACTGGTTTATTCACATCTGTGTGGGGAAGCCTCCAGCCATAATTTTCCTATTAATTTTGTGATGGTCTAATATAAATTTCTTGTTTATATGGGGCAAAGTTGGACATAAGTATTCCTCTCCTCCATTTTAGACTTTGTGAAATAAAATCCACTTTCCAAACTTAACCCTCAGAATCACACTCCTTTCTTCTCCCTAGACAGTTCTGTCTTGGCACTCTTAGCTGGATCTTCGGGTTCTGGGTCAACAGATTCAGCCTTATGCGTTTCGAAAAGTCTCAGTTTCCCTTTTCCTTTTTTGGAGCCTTTTCTTATCATCTAAAGGCTAAAATGTTGAACCTCAACATCTAAATATTGGACCTGGATATCTAAAAATGTCGGGCTTCAACTAGACCACTTTAGCATCCTAACAGCAGTTTGTATGCCACAGAGTAAGAAGCATTTCAGTTAAGGTACCCAGAAATGGCCCAAATCAGAGATAAAGAAATTAAGTCTCAAAGGAGGAAAATGACCTCCTGAACGGTACAAAGCTCATTTCTACAGAGTCACAACCATAAGACTACTAATTTTTCTACCATACTATAATGTCTCTACTAATACCAAAACCATACATACTTATATATAAGCATTCTCCAAACATCTTGAAGCAGGTTATATGATTTGAACACTTTTACATCAAATGTGAGGCATGAACATAACTAATGAGCTTCTAAGTATTATTATCATCTTCCCAAGTAAGACTCAGAGAGGTGACATGACTTGCAGAGCTGAAAACAGAACCCAGGTTAACAGACCCCTTTCTAGTGTAACACACCAATCAGAATGTTGATTGCCATAGGGGAGCCAGCAGAAATGAATGTTACACATGCAATGAAGTTATATCAGAACCCAAGCAAAGGATTCAGGCAATCACCTGGATAGTTAAGACAGAAACACAGAAATTGAGCTGAATTAGCCAGATTATTTATCCTGCCTGACAGATTCATTTTGACCAAAGACAAAATGCCTGCCTGAGAGCTTCCCTGTAGACATGGCTTATAGATGTCTGTAGGGATTGTCTGAAGCCATTGCAAAAATCTGTAGTAGGGCTTCCCTGGTGGCGCAGTGCTTGAGAGTCCGCC
>NW_006789838.1:596312-611413 GCF_000442215.2 Lipotes vexillifer | reverse complement strand
CGTGCCCCGTTTCGGGAAGATCCCACATGCCGCGGAGCGGCTGGGCCCGTGAGCCATGGCCACTGAGCCTGCGCGTCCGGAGCCTGTGCTCCGCAAATGGGAGAGGCCACAACAGTGAGAGGCCCGCATAACGCAAGGGAAAAAAAAAAAAAAAAAAAAAATCTGTAGTAGCCAAGTGGGGATACCATTTCTCAGCCATATACAGGAGATGCTTCTTCTATAAAGCTCAAAAATGGGAAGCCTCTATGTCCTAGGGATCAGTGAGTCTCAGGGGAGCAATTATTCTTTCTCTGGACCTTAGTGGTGTACCCCATTTGAGAGGATATGGCATTTCCAAGTCACTTTCTGACCATAGCTCCACCATTGAAAAAATAAGCTATTCCAATTTTATACCTGAAATATTTACTAAATAGTTACTATCTGCTGCACACTATGCTTTGAATAGTGCGTGTATTGGGGATAGGAAGGTGATAAACAGAGCACAATCCCTGGACTCTAGAACCTTAAAGGCACTGGGGGCTGAAAAGTAACAGTGTGGGTCAGACTTTCACAGACATAAGAATACAAAGCAGAAAGTGCTAAGAGTACATGATGTTCCTCCCTTCTGGAACATTCTTTGTTCCCACCTTTTCCAGCTATCATTCAGTCTACTGAGAAATCTGTATCTTGATTTCCCCAGTGGACTTGGTGTCCCTCCACTAGGCTCACATGGTCCAGTAAGCATCCTTCTGCCACAAATATTATCACAACATGGTCTTCCACTCTCAAAAAATGTGAGTTTTTAAAGAAGAGGGACTTTGTATTTCTATATCCCCAGAGCTTATCACAGTGCCTAGAACATACAAAGTGCTCATTATATGATTGTTTGTTTTTTCACTGAGTAAATGAAGGAATGCTTAGATGTGCTCTGGTAAAGAAAGAAAAGAGAGATTGCTTCTGACTGAAAGGTACATGAAAGGTTGCATCAGGGAGATAGCATACACCGAGTTTTGAAGAATGGATATGATTTGGACACACAGAGACCAGAAAGAACCCAAGTCAGAAATGTGCTCTAAAATAATACTCTGAAAAATAAGAATACTTTGAGAGGGCTTCTGCTTCTGCTATGGTGAAGTAATTGTTATCAAACCAATTGACCCACCGTAAACATCTAGAAAACTGGACAAAAGAGGTGAATGTGATCCATAAGAGAATAGAACAATCGAGCTGAGCCCTACTTTCTTGTCCATAGTGCAAAGAGAGGGAAGTGAAGCAGAACAAAGGAGACACACTGAGTTCAAGGAGACAGAGATTGGAGTTATGGAAAACTGAAGTGAGTTGAATTTGTTGGACAAGGCACAGGAGAGGAGGGAGACATGCAGGAAAAGACATTCAGAAATCTGCATAGTGGTACCACAGAGTCTGTTGCTGAATGCTAAGCCACATACACACATATGGTGAAATTACACAGGCCAAAGGGAAACTACCGGGGTGCTGTAAGCTGAAAAATTCAGAGTTCACACAGGGGTAGGAGACATTTTAGTTCCAAACAGGTAGAGGAGAGCCAACTTGTTGAACACCCAGGGAATTCAGTAAAGACCCAAGAAAAGGCATATCTTATATTAGGGCTAAACAAGTGTTGAGGAAAGTCTACAGTAGATCTGCTATAACGAAGCTTAAAAACAAGACTCAAAAGTCTCATAATAAACTGCCAGTAACATAACTGCCTACCAGACAATGCCCGACATTCTTTGAAGGAAGACAAGTCCAGACATTCAACAAACATACTATTCTCAGCTCAAAAATTATTAGACTTGCAAAGAAATAGGAAAATATAAACAAAAACTAGGAGAAAAGTCAGTCAATAGAAATAAAGCCCAAAATGACAGAGCTGATGGGATTAGTAAACAATAACTTTGAAAAATACCTATTTTAAATATGGTAAAGAAAATAAAGGAAAATATATGAACGTAATGACAGCAGAAATGGAAGATATTTTCAAAGAAATGTAACTTCTAAATCTGAAAAATACAACATCTACTGTGAAGAGGACAATATCTGAAATGGAAGTATACTGTTGAGAGTTTGTACCTTAATAGCAAATTAGACATTGCAGAAGAAAAGATCAGTGACTTTGATGAAATAGCGATAGAATCTAACTACAATGAAGGAAAGAAATTAACAAGTAAAAACAAAAACAAATCCAGTAACAAACATCTGTGGGATAATACCAAACAACCTAACATTTGCATGATTGTAATCCCAGGAAGAAGCAACGTGAGGAGGTAGAAAATATATTTGAAGAAATAGTGACCAATTGTTTTCCAAATTTGATGAAAATTATAAACCAACAGATCCAAGAATCTCAATATACCCAATTGGGATAAGCACCAAATAAACAACACACAGACACATCATAATAAAATATCTGAAAAGCCGTAATAAAGAGAAAAATCTCAAAAGCAGCCAGACAAGAAAAAGACACAACATACAGAACACAAATAAGAACGACTAGGCTTCTGGGCAAAACCAATACAAGTCAGAAGGGAACTTGTCTTTAAACTTCCAAATATCCTTCAAGAGCATATCCTTCAGGAATAAACACAAAATGAAGACTATTTCCTAATAAAATCTAACAGATTTCCTGGCCAATAGATCTGTAATACAAGAAGTATTAAAGTTCTTCAGCCTAAAGGAAAGTTATACCAGATAGAAATTTGGATTTAAACAAAAGAATGAAGAGTTCCAGAATGGTAAATATATAGGCAAAATTTTTTCCTGATTTTTAGTTTATTTAAAAGATAATTTAAAGAGAAAATGATAACAATATATTGTATGGTTTATGAATATGTAAATTAAAATCTTTGTCAACAATAGTACAAAGGGTGAGAGAGGGGAAATGGAAGTATATTGGAAGTCAATTCTGAGGTTCTTACATTATATGTGAATTGATACAGCATGCTTTTGAAAAGAGGATCTAAGAAGTAAAAGATGCATATGGTAAATCTTAGAGCAACCCCTAACATGAAAACAAAGAGGTATATTCAGCAAGCCCATAATGGAACTTATGAAAAGAATCCTGTGAAAAAATTAATACAGTTCAGGGCTGGGAAGTCATCACTCTTGTAGAGTTATGGTGGATCCTTCCATCCAATGGCTCTTTGCAGTCCTCTCTGAGATCTTTCAGAGGCTTCAGCATGGATTAGTCTTAAGACCTCTCTTCTTGCTGATATTGAATCCTTGATAGCAAGTCTTTGATTTATCATTACACTAAAATATCTCTCCTCATTAGGAACGAGGAGAAGAAATAAAGAGCCAAAGAACTCCTGTATTTATTTTTCCAGCCTAGACCTTTTCTCTAATTCTGAGATCAAGTATACAATGGCCTACCTAATATCTCTACCTGTTCCTCAAACTTAATATGTCCCAAACCCAACTCTTCATTTTAACAGTTTTGAGATATAATTCACAAAACATAAAATTCACCCATTTAAAGTGTATAATTCAATGTTTTTTAGTATATTCACAAGGTTTTCCAACCATTGCCACAGTCAATCTTAGAACATTTTCATCACCTCAAAAAGAAACCCTGCACACTTTAGCTATAACCCCTGCCCCCATACTCCCTGGCCCTAAGCAATCACTTATCTACTTGCTGTCTCCAAAGATTTCTCTATTCTGGACATTTCATGTAAATGGAATCATGTAATATGTGGCCTTTTGTGTCTGGTTTCTTTCACTTAGCATCACGTTTTCAGTGTTCATCTGTGAAGCAGCTATCAGTGCTTCATTCCTTTTTATAGCTGTATAATATTCCATTGTATGGATATACCACATTTGTTTATCCAGTCATCAGTTGATGGACATTTCAGTTGTCTTCAACTCTTGGCTATTATTAATAATGTTTATATGAAGAATAGTTAGAATAAAATCCAAACTTCTTATCCTGGCCTGCAGGGTCCTATCCCAGTTACTGCTCAATTCTCTTACCTCTTCTGTAACCACCACTGCTCATTGCCCTTTAATCACACTGACTTTCTTTTTGTTCCTCAAACATGCCAATGCATGTTCCTACCTCAGGGCCTTTACACTTGTTATTTACTCTGCTTGGACTGCTCTTCCCTGGATCACCCAATAGCTGGCTCCTTTTGATAATTCAGAAATCTGCTCAAATGTTTCCTCACCAGAAAGGTCTTCACTGACCACCCTAGTTACAGCATCCCCTCGCTCTGGCACTCTCCATTTAAGTAGCAGGGCTTATTCTCTGCATATCAATTATTATGATTACTATTATTGTTTGATTCGTGTTCTTTTCATCTGTCTTTACCACTAGACTGTAAATTCCATAAGAGTAGTTACTTTATGTGTCTTATTTCTTGTTACATCCCCAGTGGCTCGAACAGTACCTGCTCATAATAAGTCCTCAGTAAATAACTGCTAACTGAAGATTTCCAGTGGGCATTAGATATATACTTCAGGAGAATGGTCAGAGGGGCAGATAAAAGTTCAGGAGTACCCCAATATTCATTGTAGCACTATTCACAGTAGCCAAGACATTGGAACACACTCATTGACAGATGAATGGATAAAGAAGATGTGGTATATATATACAATGGAATACTACTCAGCGTATATATACACAATGGAATACTACTCAGCCATAAAAAAAGAATGAAATAATGCCATCTGCAGCAAAATAGAATAATGCCATCTGCAGCAAAATGGACGGACCTACAGATTATGATAATAAGGGAAGTAAGCCAGACAAAGACAAATATCACATAATATCACTAATATGTGGACTCTAAAAATAAATGATACAAATGAACTTATATATAGGACAGAAATAGGCCCACAGACATAGAAGGCAAACTTATGGTTACCAAAGGGGAAAGGCAGGGGAGTCATAAATTAGGAGTTTTGGATTAACATATACGCACTACTATGTATAGAACATATAACCAACAAGGACCTACTGTATAACATAGGGAACTCTACTCAATATTTAGTAATAACCTATGGGGGATGGGAACCTGAAAAAGAATATATACATGTGTATGTGTGTGTGTGTGTGTGTGTATGTAACAATATATATAACAAAGTCACTTTGGTGTACTCCTGAAGCTAACACAGCATTGTAAATCAACTCTACTTCAATTAAAAAAAAAAAGAAAAACAAATAAGAACAAAAATCATACAGGAGTATCAACAGAAAAGTGATACTATATTTCTGTTTCTTTTTTTGGGGGGCGGGGGGACTAATGCAGCTGGTGAATATATATATTTTTTAGTTTATTTTTTTAACATCTTTTTTGGACTATAATTGCTTTACAATGTTGGGTTAGTTTCTGCAGTATAAAAAAATGAATCACCTATATTTAAATACATATCACCATATGCCCTCCCTGTTGCATCTCCCTCCCACCCTCCCTATCACACCCCTCTAGGTGGTCACAAAGCACCGAGCTGATCTCCCTGTGCTGTGCAGCTGCTTCCCACTACCTATCTATTTTACATCTGGTAGCTTATATATGTCAATGCCACTCTCTTACTTCGTCCCAGCTTACACTTCCCCCTGCCCGTGTCCTCAAGTCCATTCTCTACATCTGTGTCTTTATTCCCGTCCTGCCCCTAGGTTCATCAGAACCTTTTTTTTTTCTTTTTTAGATTCCATTTCCATGTGTTAGCATACAGTATTTGTTTTTCTCTTTCTGACTTACTTCACTTGGTATGACAGACTCTAGGTACATCCACCTCACTACAAATAACTCAATTTCGTTTCTTTTTATGGCTGAGTAATATTCCATTGTACATATGTGCCACATCTTCTTTATCCATTCATCTGTTGATGGACATGTAGGTTGCTTCCATGTTCTGGCTATTGTAAATAGAGCTGCAATGAACACTGTGGTACACGACTCTTTTTGAATTATGGTTTTCTCAGGTTATATGCCCAGTAGTGGGATTGCTGAGTCATATGGCAGTTCTATTTTTAGCATTTTAAGGAACTTCCATACTGTGCTCCATAGTGGCTGTATCAATTTACATTCCCACCAACAGTGCAAGAGGGTTCCCTTTTCTCCCCACCCTCTCCAGCATTTATTGTTTGTAGATTTTTTAAACATCTTTATTGGAGTATAATTGCTTTACAACGGTGTGTTAGTTTCTGCATTATAACAAAGTGAATCAGTTATACATATACATATGCTCCCATATCTCTTCCCTCTTACGTCTCCCTCCCTCCCACCCTCCCTATGCCACACCTCTAGGTGGTCCCAAACCACCTAGCTGATCTCCCTGTGTTACGCAGCTGCTTCCCACTAGCTATCTATTTTACGTTTGGTAGTGTAAATATGTCCATGCCACTCTCTCACTTTGCACAGCTTACACTTCCCCCTCCCCATATCCTCAAGTCCATGCTCTAGCAGGTCTGTGCCTTTATTCCCGTCTTACCCCTAGGCTCTTCATGAACTTTTTTTTTTCTTAGATTCCACATATATGTGTTAGGATACGGTATTTGTTTTTCTCTTTCTGACTTACTTCACTCTGTATGAAAGACTCTAGGGCCATCCACCTCACTACAAGTAACTCAATTTTGTTTCTTTTTATGGCTAATATTCCATTGTATATATGTGCCACATCTTCTTTATCCATTCATCTGTTGATGGACACTTAGGTTGCTTCCATGTCCTGGCTATTGTAAATAGAGCTGTAATGAACATTTTGGTTCATGATGCTTTTTGAATTATGGTTTTCTCAGGATATATGCCCAGTAGTGGCATTGCTGGGTCGTATGGTAGTTCATTTTGTAGTTATTTAAGGAACCTCCATATTGTTCTCCGTAGTGGCTGTATCAATTCACATTCCCACCAACAGTGCAAGAGGGTTCCCTTTTCTCCACACCCTCTCCAGCATGTATTGTTTGTAGATTTTTTGATGATGGCCATTCTGACCGGTGTGAGATGATATCTCATTGTAGTTTTGATTTGCATTTCTCTAATGATGAATGATGTTGAGCATTCTTTCATGTGTTTGTTGGCAATCTGTATATCTTCTTTGGAGGAATGTCTATTTAGGTTTTCTGCCCATTTTTGGATTGGGTTGTTTGTTTTTTTGTTATTGAGCTGCATGAGCTGCTTGTAAATTTTGGAGATTAATCCTTTGTCAGTTGCTTCATTTGCAAATATTTTCTCCCATTCTGAGGGTGGTCTTTTTGTCTTGTTTATGGTTACCTTTGCTGTGCAAAAGCTTTGAAGTTTCATTAGGTTCCATTTGTATATTTTTGTTTTTATTTCCATTTCTATAGGAAATGGGTCAAAAAGGATCTTTCTGTGATATATGTCATAGAGTGTTCTGCCTACGTTTTCCTCTAAGAGTTTGATAGTTTCTGCCCTTACATTTAGGTCTTTAATCCATTTTGAGTTTATTTTGGTGAATGGTGTCAGGAAGTGTTCCAATTTCATTCTTTTACATGTGGCTATCCAGTTTCCCCAGCACCACTTACTGAAGAGGCTGTCTTTTCTCCATTGTATATTCTTGCCTCCTTTATCAAAGATAAGGTGACCATATGTGCGTGGGTATATCTCTGGGCTTTCTATACTGTTCCGTTGATCTATATTTCTGTTTTTGTGCCAGTACCATATTGTCTTGATTACTGTAGCTTTGTAGTATAGTCTGCAGTCAGGGAGCCTGGTTCCTCGAGCTCCGTTTATCTTTCTCAAGATTGCTTTGGCTATTTGGCATCTTTTGTGTTTCCATACAAATTGTGAAATTTTTTGTTCTAGTTTTGTGAAGAATGCCATTGGTCGTTTGATAAGGACTGCATTGAATCTGTAGATGGTTTGGGTAGTATAATCATTTTCACAATATTGATTCTTTCAATCTAAGAACATGATACATCTCTCCATCTGTTTGTATCATCTTTAATTTCTTTCATCAGTGTCTTATAGTTTTCTGCATACAGGTCTTTTGTCTTCTTTGGTAGGTTTATTCTTGGGTATTTTATTCTTTTTGTTGCAGTGGTAAAGGGAGTGTTTCCTCAATTTCTCTTTCAGATTTTTCATCATTAGTGTATAGGAATGCAAGATTTCTGTGCATTAATTTTGCATCCTGCTACTTTACCAAATTCATTGAATAACTCTAGTAGTCTTCTGGTAGCTTTCTTAGGATTCTCTATGTATAATATCATGTCATCTGCAAACAATGACAGTTTTACTTCTTTTCTGTTTTGGGTTCCCTTTATATCTTTTTCTTCTCTGATTGCTGTGGCTAAAATTTCCAAAACTATGTTGAATAATATTGGTGAGAGTGGGCAACCTTGTCTTGTTCCTGATCTTAGTGGAAATGGTTTTAGTTTTTCACCATGGAGAACGATGTTGGCTGTGGGTTTGTCATGTCTGGCCATTATTATGCTGAGGTAAGTTCCTTCCATTCCTACTTTCTGGAGAGTTTTTATTATAAATGGGTATTGATGTCAAATGCTTTTTCTGCATCTATTGAGATTATCATATGGTTTTTATCCTTCAATTTGTTAATATGGTGTATCACATTGACTGATTTGCATATATTGAAGAATCCTTGCATTCCTGGGATAAACCCCACTTGATCATGGTGTATGATCCTATTAATGTGCTGCTGGATTCTGTTTGCTAGTATTTTCTTGAGGATTTTCGTGTCTATGTTCATCAGTGATATCGGCCTGTATTTTTCCTTTTTTGTGACCTCTTTGTCTGGTTTTGGTGTCAGGGTTATGGTGGCCTCTTAGAATGAGTTTGGGAGTGTTTCTTCCTCTGATGTATTTTGGAAGAGTTTGAGTAGGATAGGTGTTAACTGTTCGCTAAATGTTTGATAGAACTCGCCTGTGAAGCCATCTGGTCCTGGGCTTTTGTTTGTTAGAAGATTTTAAATTTCAGTCTCAATTTCAGTGCTTGTGATTGGTCTGTTTATATTTTCTATTTCTTCCTGGTTCAGTCTCAGAAGCTTGTGGTTTTCTAACAGTTTGTCGATTCCTTCCAGGTTGCCCATTTCATTGGCATATAGTTGCTTGTAGTAATCTCTCATGGTCCTTTATATTTCTGCAGTTTCAGCTGTTACTTCTGCTTTTTCATTTCTAATTCTATGGATTTGAGTCTTCTCCCTTTTTTTCTTGATGAATCTGGCTAATGCTTTATCAATTTTGTTTATCTTCTAAAGAACCAGCTTGTAATTTTATTCATCTTTGCTATCGTTTCCTTCATTTCTTTTTCATTTATTTCTGATATGATCTTTATGATTTCTTTCCTTCTGCTAAGTATGGGGTTTCTCTGTTCTTCTTTCTTTAATTGCTTTGGGTGTAAGGTTAGGTTGTTTATTTGAAATGTTTCTTGTTTCTTGAGGTATGATTGTGTTGCTATAAACTTTCCAGTTAGAACTGGTTTTGCTGCACCCCATTGGTTTTGGGTCATCGTGTTTTCATTGTCATTTGTTTCTAGGTATTTTTTGATTTCCTCTTTGATTTCTTCAGTGGTCTCTTGGTTATTAAGTAGTGTTCTTTTTAGCCTCCATGTGTCTGTATTTTTTACATTTTTTCCCCTGTAATTGATATCTTGTCTCATAGCATTTTGGTTGGAAAAGATACTTGATACGATTTCAATTTTCTTAAATATATCAGGGCTTGATTTGTGACCCAAGGTATGATATCTCCTGGAGAATATTCCATGAGCACTTGAGAAGGAAGCATATTCTGTTGTTTTTGGATGGAATGTCCTATAAATATCAATTAAGTCCATCTTGTTTAATGTGTCATTTAAAGCTTGTGTTTCCTTTTTTATTTTCATTTTGGATGATCTGTCCATTGGTGAAAGTGGGGTGTCAAAGTCCCCTACTATGAATGTGTTACTGTTGATTTCCCCTTTTATGGCTGTTAGTATTTGCCTGATATATTGAGGTGCTCCTATGTTGGGTGCATAAATATTTACAATTGTTACAACCTCTTCTTGGATCGATCCCTTGACCATTATGTGGTGTCCTTCTTTGTCTCTTCTAATAGTCTTTATTTTAAAGTCTATTTTGTCTGCTATGAGAACTGCTGCTCCAGCTTTCTTTTGGTTTCCATTTGCATGGAATATCTCCTTCCATCCCCTCACTTTCAGTGTGTATGTGTCCCTAGGTCTGAAGTAGGTCTCTTGTAGACAGCATATATATGGGTCTTGTTTTTGTATCCATTCAGCCAGTCTATATCTATTGGTTGGAGCATTTAATCCATTTACATTTAAATAGTTATCGATATGTATGTTCGTAATACCATTTTCTTAATTGTTTTGGGTTTGTTATTGTAGGTCTTTTCCTTTTCTTGTGTTTCCTGCCTAGAGAAGTCCCTTTAGCATTTGCTGTAAAGCTGGTTTTGTGGTGCTGAATTCTCTCACCTTTGCTTGCCTGTAAAGGTTTTAATTTCTCCATGGAATTTGAATGAGATCCTTGCTGGGTAGAGTAATCTTGGTTGTAGATTTTTCCATTTCATCGCTTTAAGTATGTCGTGCCACTCCCTTCTGGCTTGCAGAGTTTCTGCTGAAAGATCAGCTGTTAACCTTATGGGGATTCCCTTGTGTGTTATTTGTTGCTTTTCCCTTGCTGCTATTAATATTTTTTCTTTGTATTTAATTTTTGATAGTTTGATTAATATGTGTCTTGGCATGTTTCTCCTTGGATTTATCCTGTATGGGACTCTGTTCACTTCCTGGACTTGATTGATTATTTCCTTTCCCATGTTAGGGAAGTTTTCAACTATAATGTCTTCAAATATTTTCTCAGCCCCTTTTTTTTTTCTCTTAGTCTTCTGGGACCCCTTAACTCTAATGTTGGTGCATTTAATGTTGTCCCAGGGGTCTCTTAGACTGTCCTCAATTATTTTCATTCTGTTTTTTTATTTTGCTCTGCAGTAGTTATTTCCACTATTTTATCATCCAGGCCACTTTTCTGTTCTTTTGCCTCAGTTATTCGGCTATTGATTCCTTCTAGAGAATTTTTCATTCATCTATTATGTTTTTCATCATTGTTTGTTTGCTCTTTAGTTCTTCTGGGTCCTTGTTAAACGTTTCTTGTATTTTCTCCATTCTATTTCCAAGATTTTAGATCATCTTTACTGTTATTACTGTGAATTCTTTTTCAGGTAGACTGCCTTTTTCCTCTTCATTTGTTAGGTCTGGTGGGTTTTTACCTTGCTCCTTCATCTGCCGTGTATTTCTCTGTTTTCTCATTTTGCTTAACTTACTGTGTTTGGGGTCTCCTTTTGGCAGGCTGCAGGTTCATAGTTCCTATTGTTTTGGTTGTCTGCCCCCAGTGGCTAAGGTTGGTTCAGTGGGTTGTGTAGGCTTCCTGGTGGAGGGGACTGGTGCCTGTGTTCTGGTGAATGAGGCTGGATCTTGTCTTTCTGGTGGGCAGGACCATGTCTGGTGGTGTGTTTTGGGGTGTCTGTGACCTTATTTTTATTTTATGTAGCTTGTCTGCTAATGGATGGGGTTGTGTTCCTGTCTTGCCTGTTGTTTGGCATGGGATGACCAGTACTGGAGTTTGCTGGTCATTGAGTGGAGCTCGGTCCTAACATTGAGATGGAGATGTCTGGGAGAGCTTTCACCATTTGATATTACATGGGGCCAGGAGGTGTCTTTTTGTCCCAAGTCCTGAACTCGGCTCTCCCACCTAAGAGGCTCATGCCTGACAGCTGGCCAGAGCACCAAGACCCTGTCTACTGCACGGATTTGGGGAAGTCTGAGTTCTTCTGCCAGCTTTCAGTAGGTGTTCTGTAGGAGTTGTTCCATGTGTAGATGTATTTTTGATGTATTTGTGGGGAGGAAGGTGATCTACAGGTCTTACTCTTCTGCCATATTGAAGGTCCTCTCTACCATATTTCCTTGATATTAAGGCAACATTTTTTTTCTTTTTAGTATTTCTGAAATAATCATGCGTCTTACAGTGAAGTTTTGTAAAGCTATTGTTGACTCAATGTCTTACAATTCATGATGTCTTACAATCATGGAAATATGGTATCTGAGGTACAAATAGTGCTAAGAAAAGGTGGCTAGAGTTGGAACCCTGATGAACACATATTCACGGATTAGGTGAAAAGTTACCTGGGCAGTTGAGCCATGAACTTTAAGAACCCAAACTTTTCTTTTTAATTGAAACCAGTCTTATCAGAATTGATTAAATGAATTATGCAGTTACTTGCTTTCTTTAAATATCATTAAACATTTTCTGATGAGCAAAGGGAACTAGAGATGGCAATTTGGAGAGAGGCCAGCAGGGCTAGAAGGTAGAGGTAGGTGCCGAACACTCGGAACAGACTTTTTTAGATTTCCAGGGATTTCTATAGGCCTGCTCTACTGGGGAATAGTATTGCTTTCCTCAGCCTTATCCAGGAAAAAGATGAGAGAATGCTAATTAAATGGGTGGGCAGTGGCTGCACCGATGGTCCTGAAGGTTGACGGTCTGACTCTGAGAGGATTTGCTTTTGCTCTCAGAACATTTCCGCCATTAACAGCTTCGCTACATCTAGCCCCAATCTCACTTCCCAGTGTCTGCTCCCTATGGACCTTCCTCTGTAGAGCAGGAGGTAAGCTACAGGTTTATCAGGGAAGCAGTTCAAGCCTAAATAACATACTGTTTATCTCCTGTCAAGTTTCTCCAGGATGACTTGGAGGGAACTTGAAGGCACAGAGCTGGAAAAACAAGTTCAACAGTTAAGTGACTGGTAAACTGAAAGGAAACTTTTGCTCATGACCTGAAAGAGTTCTCCTGACTCCAAGGAAAATCTGACCTTTATGTCCAAAAGGCATTTCCAGAGGCTTCTTTCCAAGCTCTGAGAAGTTAAACAGAAGTTTAAATGACACAGAATATGGAATAATTCTTCAAGCTTTTTTGCCATCTTCCTCTCTCTCCAGGCAAAGGCCAGTCCTGGGACATGCTTCTGTGGCCAGAGGCCATTGCCAGAAGTTCCCCTCCCCAGTCAGGGCTGGGCTCGGGAGAAGCTGCTTGAGCCTCCATGCCAGAGCCAGCAGTTACCCTCACCAGGGAGCTCCACATTTAGGCCCCAAGGTGTACAGATTAAAACCCTCTGGATGGGCTGAGGCAAGGTAAGTAGGTTATTTCAGGATATAAAAACCTCCTTGGAATCTGGGAAGGCATTGGGACATATCAGATCTCTTTTAACCTTTAAACTCCTACTTAGCACCCTCTTGCTCGGCTGGAAGAATATCAACTTCCCAAGTACCTAACCCCCAGCTGGGGAGGAGCTACCAAGCGGGGAGCAGAAACCTGGCTTCACAGAAATCACTGGCATTAAGGTATCCTGGGGCACAGTAAAACAGTGAGCTGTAATATAAAAAGGAATAGTGAAGATATGGCCTACAGGTGAACCATTTCTCTGCCTAAAGGTATTCAAATTCAAATCTTCCTTAAAACTGTATTGGCCAAGTAAGTTCTGTTGGCAGGCTGCAGTCAGCCTCCAGGACACCAGTTTGCAACCTCTGGCTGAAATCTGCAAATACTGAAATGGATGGATTTTAAACGGGAGCATTGGAGGCATGATAACAGCACCTGAGAAGATGGTATTATGCAGTGGCAATCCTCACTGCGTAATATGTAGCTGGTCACCTCCTCACAAGGCTGATTCTCATGCCTGGCAGTCACTAGCTCCTGGGAGGCATCCCTTGGGACCTAGCTCCCACTGCAAATGTATTTCCTCCTTTGGGGAGAATCAGAACCTCTGGAATCTCTAGCTGCTTATTTAATTACATTCCCAGAATGGATTGCACACTTGCCCTGACAATAAATCAAACCAGCAAAAATGCAACTACTGGAAAATTGGACCAACCTAGTGAGTTATGCCAGACACGTGAGCACATGCACTGGGAGGCGAGACAACTTTCTGCTCCCAAAATGCCTAATGAGGACTTGCCATGTCTCAGAGAGTCAGCACTTGCTCTGGCCTTCGGAAATGTTGTACACAATGTCAGGAATGGCAGGGCTCTTAGTGACAACATAGTCCAGCCTCTCACATTCTTTCTTGGCTGTGTTGGGTCTTCGTTGCTGAGCGTGGGATTTCTCTAGTTGCAGCGAGTGGCGGTTACTCTTTGTTGTGGTGTGCAGGCTTCTCATTGCAGTGGTTTATCTTTGTTGCGGAGTACGGGCTCTACACATGCGGGCTCAGTAGTTGTGACGCATGGGCTTAGTTGCTACGTGGCAGGTGGGGTCTTCCCGGACCAGGGCTCGAACCCATGTTCCCTGCATTGGCAGGCAGATTCTTAACCCCTGCACCACCAAGGAAGTCCCCGGCCTCTCACATTCTTGATGGAGAAATGAGGTGCAAAGAGGGTAAGTGATTTGCCCAAGGCCAGATACAAATGGTAAAACAAATGCGTATGCTTTATTCTGAGTCTTGGAATGTCAGAGATTTCAAGATCCTTAGCAATGTAGCCTACACTTCCCATCATTTTACAGAAGGAGAAACTGAGGCCAAAGAATTGAAAGGTATTCGTTCAAGGTCACACAACTAAATAATGACTCACCTGGACATCAGAACCCAGTCTTCTGAACCCCAGAGAAATGCTCTTTCCTCTTTATGATCCTACTTCTTGGGGTCTGTTTGGGAACAAAGAGGAGTGTCAAAGGAAGGAAATGAAGTTATTGGGATCATTGATGCCCAATCTCTTCAACTGTTCCCAAGGCTCTCCTGAAGTCCGTAACCCCAAAGAAATCTCTGAGTCAGGTGAGTTGGGGTCAGCAGGGCTGAAACAATGGGTCTCTGAAGGCATTTTTGTATCTTTAAATTGCCTCTATGGTTCCACTACTCTGCCGTTGGCTACCTTCTGCCTGGTTACTAAGGGATAGTGCCAAATTTGACAAAGATAAGTCTGTTCTAATCATGTAACTCAGGCCTGGATCCCTTCTATTGGGACTGATGTGATTTGAGAGTGGAAAGAGGAAGAAGCCTGGGGCGTGGGGGTACCTGAGGGTCATTTGCTAGTCTCCTGTGAGCTGCTCCCTACACTCTCTGCTGTATTTCCTCTGCCCATGAATAGTGCAGAGGGGCATTTAAGCATAGACCTCACCAGAGACGCCACCCAAGATATGCACCCCAAGAGAAG
>NW_006789838.1:574033-596302 GCF_000442215.2 Lipotes vexillifer | reverse complement strand
GGGAAAGAGAAACTTGCACGTGGGACTTGATGAGCACTAACATTCTAGGAGAGTCTGAAGGGAAAATCTGAATAAAGTTCATCTAGAAGTATCAAAAGCAGTCCCTCACTGACACCATCTAGCCTACTATTCCTGGCAGACAATGAAAGCTGCTCTGGTCGTATAATCATTTTGTTCATGTCACGGCTACGCTTTTTCTGAGTAGCCAACTTTATCCAGAGACCTGTTTTTTAAGCACACAAAATGAAAATCTTGTAGCACTTAAAATAGTAGGGTCTAAAAAATAAATTTAAAAATTTTTAAAAAGAAACCTTCTAAAACTGGATTGTGGTGATGGTTGCACAGTCAAACCTTAAAATTAGTGAATTTTATTGTATAATACCACTTATATGTGGAACGTAGAAAAATGGTAGAGATTAACTTATTTACAAAGCAGAAATCGAGTCACAGATGTAGAGAACAAACTTATGGTTACCAAGAGGGGAAGCGGCGTGGGATGAACTGGGAGACTGGGACTGACATATATACACTACTATGTATAAAATAGATAACTAATGAGAACCTGCTGTATAGCACAGGGAACTCTACTCAGTGCTCTGTGGTGGCCTGAATGGGAAGGAAATCCAAAGAAGAGGGAATATATGTATACATGTGGCTGATACACTTTGCTGTACAGCAAGAAACTAACACAACATTGTAAAGCAACTATACTCCCATAAAAATTAATAAAAAAATAAACAAAAAATTAGTGAATTTGATGGTATGTAAATTGTACCTCGATAAATCTATTTTTAAAAGATTAAACACCCCCTCCAAAATGAGGAATAAATATACTGACTATTCAACAAAAAAATAGTAGGGTCTGTTACCCAAGGTATGAAATTTACTTTCAACTGAACCAAAACCTGAGCAGCAATCTCTCCCTTGACCAGAATCTAGCACAGAGCAATTCATTTGCATTCTATTTTAATGTGCATTCTACTTCATATTCAGGGAATTCTGAAGTGCAAAGACCACATCAGCAGCAGTAAGTAGTGAGATATCTATAAATGATGAAAAGCAGAGCCTTTTCAAATGAGAACAAAGAGGCACATCTTCCATCTTACTATCAGTCCCATCTGTCATTCCACCAACTCGTTAAGACTGGGGAGACTTGCTCTTTCAAATAGATAATGAGGAAAGAAAGCAATGCTTAAGACAGATGTGTTAGGGATCAATGGTAGAATTTCAGGCTCTGAGAGATATCTGAGGGGTTGGAAATCATGCTTGGTACTTCTTTGGTTACATCAATGTGGAACCTCCGCCCCCAACATGTCACTTTGTCACTCATAACACTTGGCACATTTTGCTTTATGTAACATCTTGTAATGATCTTCAAGGAGATCCCATTTCTAAAGAGCATCCCATCATAAACACACTCAGATTCCAGAGGATGGTACCCATGGGCTTTCCTTTCAGTCCAATCAAAGCCCATTTGTGATGAGAGTCCCCGATCTCCCTCTTCTCCCCTCAACTTTTCCCAGCTCCATCCTGCAGGCTTTTCATACGGTCTGAAGCTTTCAGTGTAGTCAAGCCTGGGGATCCTTCATTTGGTGGTGGTGGGGGGGCGTATGATGGTGGATCCTTCCATCCAACGGCTCTTTACAGTCTCTTTTGAGAGCAGGCTTGGGTCTTTCAAAGCATTAGCATAGGGCAGCCATAAGACCTTTCTTCTTTTTTTCTTTTTTTTTAACATCTTGGAGTATAATTGCTCTACAATGTTGTGCCAGCTTCTGCCGTACAACAAAGTGAATCAGCCATACGTATACATATATTCCCATATCCCCTCCCTCTTGTGTCTCCTCCCCACCCTCTCCATCCCACCCCTCTAGGTGGTCACAAAGCACCGAGCTGATCTCCCTGTGCTACGCGGCTGCTTCCTACTAGCTATCCACTTGATACTTGGTAGTGTACACATGTCCATGTCACTCTCACGTCGTCCCAGCCTACCCTTCCCCCTCACCCTGTCCTCAAGTCCATTCTCTATGTCTGCAAGACCTTCCTTCTTGCTAATGTTGAACTACCTTTAATGGCAAGGCTTTGATGCATCATTATACTAAAAGCACTCTCTCCACTAGAAATGAGGAGAAGAAATGAAGAGAGTTAAGGAGAAAAAGAACCTTGTCCACTATACTTATATTCAAGTTATCTATCTTTTCTTCTAGACATGGTTTCCTAGAGTGCAGGGACCATGCCTCCACAGTGAAAGCATTTAGTGGCTCATCAATATTTGGGCAGAGGATGAATAAGTACATGAATGAATATTCTATCAGCACACTTCTTTGAGAAGACTGGTTGCAATGAAATTCATCTTTGTAAATGGATTCAGAAAACTCCCCCAAAGAGGGAATGAAGTAAAATAGTTATTCTTGCCCTCTGTGAAATCTCTGCACATGGGAATGCTGGTCTGTGTGCCTGCATTTTAAGTCTGTCAAGACCAATGTCTGACTTCTGCATGACTTTTGGAGACCAGTTCTATTTATGTTTTCATTTCCAGGTGTCCAGAAGCCTTCCACTTGACTTGTTAATCTCTGCTCTGATAATCCCATGGATCGTCATCAAATGTCTCCATCTTGCTTCAGCCCAGATTCCTTTGTAGGCCCATACAAATTCAGCCCAGCCATCTACGTCCAACTCTGTTAGTTTCCTATTGCTTCTATAACAAATTACCACACACTTGGTGGCTTAAAACAACATAGATTTATTGTCTTACAGTTCTAGAAGTCAGAAGTACACAATGGGTCTCGCTGAGCTAAAATCAAGGTATTGGCAGGACTGTTCCTTTTGGAGGCTCTAGGGAGAAAGTTCATTTTCTTGCTTTTTCTAGCTTCTAGAGGTTTCCCCTTCTGAAATTCCTTGGCTAGTATCTCTATTCCTCTATCTTCAACACCAGCAATGGCAGATCAAGTTTTTCTCATACTGTGCGACTCTGGTTTTTTGTTTTTCTTTCCTCAGCACATCTCCTTCTATGACTCTTAAGAAATCTTGTAATTGCATTGGGCCTACCTCAGTAATCCAGGATAATCTAATGATCTCAAGGACCTTAACTTAATCATATCCACAGATACCTTTTTGTCCTATTAGGCAATGTATTCACAGATTATAAGGATAAGGACATAGACATCTTTGGGAGAGACCATCATTCTGCCAACCACACCGATTCAAGATCATTTTATTTCCAAAGACTTTCCTGATTTTTCTAATGCTCCATGTTCTCTTTTTGTTCAATTTTTATTGCATAAGAGCGAGTACTACTCTGTTTAGCATTTGGTTACGCATCAATTGGCTCACAACCAAATATTTACCCATTAATTCCTTCATTTAACTACTATTTATTGCCTTGCATGTCTATTCCATGCTCCACCTCTTCTGGGTGCTGGGGAAAAGACATGACCTTTGTCTTAAAGGAGTTCACTGTTTAGGGAGGGAGACAAATATTTAAAAAAAATATTAGAAAGTGTTTAAAGAACAAAGGTACAATGTGTAGGGTAATGTTAGGTTCAAAGGAAAGTGCTGTTGGTCCTACCCAAGGAATGGCCTCATACAGGAAGTTGTCTTTGAGCTAGATGAGGAAGTGTTGGCCAGGCACAAAGGCAGAGCACAAAGGACATTCCAAGTAAAGGGAACAGTGACTTTGTACCTGTTTATCTTTTCCCTTTGGCTGATTTGTAAGCTCCTCAAAGTCAGGGATGCTGTTTTACTTCTCTTATATATATGATTTGGGATTTAGCACAGTATGGTAATACAGAAGATTCTTTTTTGGGGGGTGGGGTGGATAGTCAGAGATCCCATGTGAAAGAATTGCTGAGATGACTCAAGCAAATAATTGCATGTTAAATGCTGATCATAGTATCTGCTACAATAAGAACTTACTAAACTTTTGCTGCTGTTACTATTATTACAATTTTCTCTAATTCCAAACAACCATCCAAGGTAAGCAGTATCAACAATATAAATGATGAAAATAAGGCTCAGAGAGGTTTAGTAACCTCCTGGGAGGTTAGATGGAAGTTCATCACTCAGGAGTGAAAGTTGTGGTGAATTTGCACAGTGAATGACAGGCACCATCTGGGGAAGGAATTGCAGATGTGTTAAGGAAACTTGGGAATAATCAAGTGCAATCAAAGGAAGCATGCCTGGTTGGAGATTATAACTCAGAAAGAAAAAACCAAATTCATGGTACTGGGCTCCATCTGAAATAAAAATGTGGCTGCAGAAAGCGGTGGCCTTCATGGGATCCAGGAAAGGGAGACACAGGGGACAAGAACTGTGAGCTGTTTAACTGTTCCCTGTAGGGAGACAGGCTGGTTCTGGCCATGAATATTCTTTCTGTTTTAACTTACTGTGTTTTTTTTTTTTTTTCGGTTGTGCCAGGTCTTAGTTGCAGCATGTGAGCTCCTTAGTTGTGGCATGTGAACTCTTTTTTATTTTAATTTTATTTAATTTATTTTTTTAAACAGCAGGTCCTTATTAGTCATCCATTTAATACATATCAGTGTATACATGTCAATCCCAATCTCCCAACTCATCACACCCCCACCCCCACCCCCTGCTGCTTTCCCCCCTTGGTGTCTATATGTTTGTTATCTACATCTGTGTCTCTATTTCTGCCCTGCAAACCAGTTCATCTGTACAATTTTTCTAGGTTCCACATATATGCGTTAATATACGATATTTGTTTTCTCTTTCTAACTTACTTCACTCTATATGACAATCTCTAGATTCATCCACGTCTCTACAAATGACCCAATTTCATTCCTTTTTATGGCTGAGTAATATTCCACTGCATATATGCACCACATCTTATTTATCCATTCATCTGTCGATGGGCATTTAGGTTGCTTCCATGACCTGGCTAATGTAAATAGCACAGCAATGAACATTGGAGTGCATGTGTCTTTTTGAATTATGGTTTTCTCTGGGTATATGCCCAGTAGTGGGATTGCTGGGTCATATGGTAATTCTATTTTTAGTTTGTTAAGGAACCTCCATACTGTTCTCCATAGTGGCTGTATCATTTTACATTCCACCAACAGTGCAAGAGGGTTCCCTTTTCTCCACACCCTCTCCAGTATTTGTTGTTTGTAGATTTTCTGATGATGCCCATTCTAACTGGTGTGAGGTGATACCTCATTGTAGTTTCGATTTTGGCAATCTGTATATCTTCTTTGGAGAAATGTCTATTTAGGTCTTCTGCCCATTTTTGGATAGAGCTGTCTGTATATTTTGGAGATTAATCCTTTGCCCATTGATTTGTTTGCAAATATTTTTTCCCATTTTGAGGGTTGTCTTTTCGTCTTGTTTGCAGTTTCCTTTGCTTTGCAAAAGGTTTTAAGTTTCACTAGGTCCAATTTGTTTATTTTTGTTTTTATTTCCATTACTCTAGGAAGTGGGTCAAAAAAGATCTTGCTGTGATTTATGTCAAAGAGTATTCTTCCTATATTTTCCTCTAAGAGCTTTATAGTTTCCGGTCTTACATTTAGGTCTCTAATCTATTTTGAGTTTATTTTTGTGTATGGTGTTAGGGAATGTTCTAATTTCATTCTTTTACATGTAGCTGTCCAGTTTTCCCAGCACCACTTATTGAAGAGACTGTCTTTTCTCCATTGTATATCCTTGCCTCCTTTGTCATAGATTAGTTGACCATAGGTGCATGGGTTTATCTCTGGGCTTTCTATCCTGTTCCATTGATCTATATTTCTGTTTTTGTGCCAGTACCATAATGTCTTGATTACTGTAGCTTGGAGTATAGTCTGAAGTCAGGGAGTCTGATTCCTCCAGCTCTGTTTTTTTCCCTCAAGACTGTTTTGGCTAATCGGGGTCTTTTGTGTCTCTACACAAATTTTAAGATTTTTTGTTCTAGTTCTGTAAAAAATGCCATTGGTAATTTGATACGGATTGCACTGAATCTGTAGATTGCTTTGGGTAGTATAGTCATTTTCACAATGTTGATTCCTCCAAACCAAGAACATGGAATATCTCTCCATCTGGTGGTATCATCTTTAGTTTCTTTCAACAGTGTCTTATAGTTTTCTGCATACAGGTCTTTTGTCTCCTTAGGTAGGTTTATTCCTAGGTATTTTATTCTTTTTGTTGCAATGGTAAATGGGAGTGTCTCCTTAATTTCTCTTTCAGTTTCTTCATCATTAGAGTATAGGAATGCAAGAGATTTCTATGCATTAATTCTGTATCCTGTAACTTTACCAAATTCATTGATTAGCTCTAGTAGTTTTCTGGTGGCATCTTTAGGATTCTCTATGTATAGTATCAGGTCATCTGCAAACAATGACAGTTTTACTTCTTCTCCAATCTGTAATCCTTTTATTTCATTTTCTTCTCTGATTGCTGTGGCTAGGACTTCCAAAACTATGTTGAATAACAGTGGCGAGAGTGGACATCCTTGTCTTGTTCCTGATCTTAGAGGAAATGCTTTCACTTTTTTTACCATTGAGAATGATGTTGGCTGTGGGTTTGTCGTATACGGCCTTTATTATGTTGAGGTAGGTTCCCTCTATGCCCACTTTCTGGAGAGTTTTTATCATAAATGGGTGTTGAATTTTGTCAAAAGCTTTTTCTGCATCTATTGAGATGACCATATGGTTTTTCTTCTTCACTCTGTTAATATGGCGCATCACATTGATCGATTTGCATGTATTGAAGAATATTTGCATCCCTGGGATAAACCCCACTTGATCGTGGTGTATGATCCTTTAAATGTGCTGTTGGGTTCTGTTTGCTAGTATTTTGTTGCGGATTTTTGCATCTATATTCATCAGTGATACTGGTCTGTAATTTTCTTTTTTTGTACTATCTTTGTCTGGTTTTGGTATCAGGGTGATGGTGGCCTCATAGAATGAGTTTGGGAGTGTTCCTTTCTCTTCAGTTTTCTGGAAGAGTTTGAGAACGATTGGTATTAGCTCGTCTCTAAATGTTTGATGGAGTTCACCTGTAAAGCCATCTGGTCCTGGACTTTTGTTTGTTGGATGATTTTTAATCACAGTTTCAATTTCATTACTTGTGATTTGTCTGTTCATATTTTCTATTTCTTCCTGGTTCAGTCTTGGAAAGTTATACCTTTCGAAGAATTTGTCGATTTCTTCCGGGTTGTCCATTTTATTGGCATATAGTTGTTTGCAGTAATCTCTTATAATCCTTTGTATTTCTGCATTGTCAGTTGTTACTTATCCTTTTTCATTTCTATTTCTATTGATTTGAGTCTTCTCCCTTTTTTTCTTGATGAGTCGGGCTAATGGTTTATCAACTTTGTTTATCTTCTCAAACAACCAGGTTTTAGTTTTATTGATCTTTGCTATTGTTTTCTTTGTTTCTATTTCATTTATTTCTGCTCTGATCTTTATAATTTCTTTCCTTCTGCTAACTTTGGGTTTTGTTTGTTCTTCTTTCTCTAGTTCCTTTAGGTGTATGGTTAGATTGTTTATTTGAGATTTTTCTTGTTTCTTGAGATAGGCTTGTATAGCTATAAACTTCCCTCTTAGAACTGCTTTTGCTGCATCCCATAGGTTTTGGTTTTTTTTGTTTTTTTTTTGTTTTTTTTAACATCTTTATTGGGGTATAATTGCTTTACAATGGTGTGTTAGTTTCTGCTTTATAACAGAGTGAGTCAGTTATACATATATATATGTTCCCATATCTCTTCCCTCTTTGTCTCCCTCCCTCCCACCCTCCCTATCCCACCCCTCCAGACAGCCACAAAGAACCGAGCCGGTTTCCCTGTGCCATGCGGCTGCTTCCCACTGGCTATCTACCTTACGTTTGTTAGTATATATATGTCCATGTCTCTCTCTCGCCCTAACACACCTCACCCTTCCCCCTCCCCATATCCTCAAGTCTGTTCTCCAGTAGGTCTCTGTCTTTATTCCTGTTTTACCCCTAGGTTCTTCATAACATTTTTTTTTCTTAAATTCCATATATATGTGTTAGCATACGGTATTTGTCCTTCTCTTTCTGACTTACTTCACTCCGTATGACAGACTCTAGATCTATCCACCTCATTACAAATAGCTCAATTTCGTTTCTTTTTATGGCTGAGTAATATTCCATTGTATATATGTGCCACATCTTCTTTATCCATTCATCCGACGGCGGGCACTTAGGTTGTTTCCATCTCCGGGCTATTGTAAATAGAGCTGCAATGAACATTTTGGTACATGACTCTTTCTGAATTCTGGTTTCCTCAGGGTATATACCTAGTAGTGGGATTGCTGGGTCATATGGTAGTTCTATTTGTAGTTTTTTAAGGAACCTCCATACTGTTCTCCATAGTGGCTGAACCAATTCACATTCCCACCAGCAGTGCAAGAGTGTTCCCTTTTCTCCACACCCTCTCCAGCATTTATTGTTTCTAGATTTTTTGATGATGGCCATTCTGACTGGTGTGAGATGATATCTCATTGTAGTTTTGATTTGCATTTCTCTAATGATTAATGATGTTGAGCATTCTTTCATGTGTTTGTTGGCAGTCTGTATATCTTCTTTGGAGAAATGTCTATTTAGGTCTTCTGCCCATTTTTGGATTGGGTTGTTTATTTTTTTGTTATTGAGCTGCATGAGCTGCCTGTAAATTTTAGAGATTAATCCTTTGTCAGTTGATTCATTTGCAAATATTTTCTCCCATTCTGAGGGCTGTCTTTTGGTCTTGTTTATGGTTTCCTTTGCTGTGCAAAAGCTTTGAAGTTTCATTAGGTCCCATTTGTTTATTTTTGTTTTTATCTCCATTACTCTAGGAGATGGGTCAAGAAGGATCTTGCTGTGATTTATGTCATAGAGTGTTCTGCCTATGTTTTCCTCTAAGAGTTTGATAGTTTCTGGCCTTACATTTAGGTCTTTAATCCATTTTGAGCTTATTTTTGTGTATGGTGTTAGGGAGTGATCTAATCTCATACTTTTACATGTACCTATCCAATTTTCCCAGCACCACTTATTGAAGAGGCTGTCCTTTCTCCACTGTATATTCCTGCCACCTTTATCAAAGATAAGGTGACCATATGTGCATGGGTTTATCTCTGGGCTTTCTATCCTATTCCATTGATCTATCTTTCTGTTTTTGTGCCAGTACCATACTGTCTTGATTACTGTAGCTTTGTAGTATAGTCTGAAGTCAGGCAGCCTGATTCCTCCAGCTCCATTTTTTGTTCTCAAGATTGCTTTGGCTATTCGGGGTCTTTTGTGTTTCCATACAAATTGTGAAATTTTTTGTTCTAGTTCTGTGAAAAATGCCAGTGGTAGTTTGATAGGGATTGCATTGAATCTATAGATTGCTTTGGGAAGTAGAGTCATTTTCACAATGTTGATTCTTCCAATCCAAGAACATGGTATATCTCTCCATCTGTTTGTATCATCTTTAATTTCTTTCATCAGTGTCTTATAATTTTCTGCATACAGGTCTTTTGTCTCCTTAGGTAGGTTTATTCCTAGATATTTTATTCTTTTTGTTGCAATGGTAAATGGGAGTGTTTTCTTGATTTCACTTTCAGATTTTTCATCATTAGTATATAGGAATGCCAGAGATTTCTGTGCATTAATTTTGTATCCTGCTACTTTACCAAATTCATTGATTAGCTCTAGTAGTTTTCTGGTAGCATCTTTAGGATTCTCTATGTATAGTATCATGTCATCTGCAAACAGTGACAGCTTTACTTCTTCTTTTCCGATTTGGATTCCTTTTATTTCCTTTTCTTCTCTGATTGCTGTGGCTAAAACTTCCAAAACTATGTTGAATAAGAGTGGTGAGAGTGGGCAACCTTGTCTTGTTCCTGACCTTAGTGGAAATGCTTTCAGTTTTTCGCCATTGAGGATGATGTTGGCTGTGGGCTTGTCATATACGGCCTTTATTATATTGAGGAAAGTTCCCTCTACACCTACTTTCTGCAGGGTTTTTATCATAAATGGGTGTTGAATTTTGTCAAAAGCTTTCTCTGCATCTATTGAGATGATCATATGGTTTTTCTCCTTCAATTTGTTAATATGGTTAATCACATTGATAGATTTGCGTATATTGAAGAATCCTTGCATTCCTGGAATAAACCCCACTTGATCATGGTGTATGATCCTTTTAATGTGCTGTTGGATTCTGTTTGCTAGTATTTTGTTGAGGATTTTTGCATCTATGTTCATCAGTGATATTGGCCTGTAGTTTTCTTTCTTTGTGACATCCTTGTCTGGTTTTGGTATCAAGGTGATGGTGGCCTCGTAGAATGAGTTTGGGAGTGTTCCTCCCTCTGCTATATTTTGGAAGAGTTTGAGAAGAATAGGTGTTAGCTCTTCTCTAAATGTTTGATAGAATTCGCCTGTGAAGCCATCTGGTCCTGGGCTTTTGTTTGTTGGAAGATTTTTAATCACAGTTTCAATTTCAGTGTTTGTGATTGGTCTGTTCATATTTTCTATTTCTTCCTGATTCAGTCTTGGCAGTTTGTGCATTTCTAAGAATTTGTCCATTTCTTCCAGATTGTCCATTTTATTGGCATAGAGTTGCTTGTAGTAATCCCTCATGATTTTTTGTATTTCTGCAGTGTCAGTTGTTACTTCTCCTTTTTCATTTCTGATTCTATTGATTTGAGTCTTCTCCCTTATTTTCTTGATGAGTCTGGCTAATGGTTTATCAATTTTGTTAATCTTCTCAAAGAACCAGCTTTTAGTTTTATTGATCTTTGCTATTGTTTCCTTCATTTCTTTTTCATTTATTTCTGATCTGATTTTTATGATTTCTTTCCTTCTGCTAACTCTGGGGTTTTTTTGTTCTTCTTTCTCTAATTGCTTGAGGTGCAAGGTTAGGTTGTTTATTCGAGATGTTTCCTGCTTCTTAAGGTGGGCTTGTATTGCTATAAACTTCCCTCTTAGAACTGCTTTTGCTGCATCCCATAGGTTTTGGGTCGTTGTATCTCCATTGTCATTTGTTTCTAGGTATTTTTTAATTTCCTCTTTGATTTCTTCAGTGATCACTTCGTTACTAAGTAGTGTATTGTTTAGCCTCCATGTGTTTGTATTTTTTACTGCTCTTTTCCTATAATTGATATCTAATCTCATGGCGTTGTGGTCGGAAAAGATACTTGATATAATTTCAATTTTCTTAAATTTACCAAGGCTTGATTTGTGACCCAAGATATGATCTATCCTGGAGAATGTTCCATGAGCACTTGAGAAAAATGTGTATTCTGTTGTTTTTGGATGGAGTGTCCTATAAATATCAATTAAGTCCATCCTGTTTAATGTATCATTTAAAGCTTGTGTTTCCTTATTTATTTTCATTTTGGATGATCTGTCCATTGGTGAAAGTGGGGTGTTGAAGTCCCCTACTATGAATGTGTTACTGTCGATTTCCCCTTTTATGGCTGCTAGTTTTTGCCTTATGTATTGAGGTGCTCCTATGTTGGGTGCATAAATATTTACAATTGTTATATCTTCTTCTTGGATCGATCCCTTAATCATTATGTAGTGTCCTTCTTTGTCTCTTCTGATAGTCCTTATTTTAAAGTCTATTTTGTCTGATATGAGAATTGCTACTCCAGCTTTCTTTTGGTTTCCATTTGCATGGAATATCTTTTTCCATCCCCTTACTTTCAGTCTGTATGTGTCTCTAGGTCTGAAGTGGGTCTCTTGTAGACAGCATATATATGGGTCTTGTTTTTGTATCCATTCAGCCAATCTGTGTCTTTTGGTGGGAGCATTTAGTCCATTTACATTTAAGGTAATTATCGATATGTATGTTCCTATTCCCATTTTCTAAATTGTTTTGGGTTCGTTATTATAGGACTTTTCCTTCTCTTGTGTTTTTGTCTAGAGAAGTTCCTTTAGCATTTGTTGTAAAGCTGGTTTGGTGGTGCTGAACTCTCTCAGCTTTTGCTTGTCTGTAAAGGTTTTAATTTCTCCATCAAATCTGAATGAGATCCTTGCTGGGTAGAGTAATCTTGGTTGCAGGTTTTTCTCCTTCATCACTTTCAGTATGTCCTGCCACTCCCTTCTGGCTTGTAGAGTTTCTGCTGAGAGATCAGCTGTTAACCTTATGGGGATTCCCTTGTGTGTTATTTGTTGTTTTTCCCTTGCTGCTTTTAATATGCTTTCTTTGTATTTAGTTTTTGACAGTTTGATTAATATGTGTCTTGGCGTATTTCTCCTTGAATTTATCCTGTATGGGACTCTCTGTGCTTCCTGGACTTGATTAACGATTTCCTTTCCCATATTAGGGAAGTTTTCAACTATAATCTCTTCAAATATTTTCTCAGTCCCTTTCTTTTTCTCTTCTTCTTCTGGAACCCCTATAATTCGAATGTTGGTGCGTTTAATGTTGTCCCAGAGGTCTCTGAGACTGTCCTCAGTTCTTTTCATTCTTTTTTCTTTATTCTGCTCTGCAGTAGTTATTTCCACTATTTTATCTTCCAGGTCACTTATCCGTTCTTCTGCCTCATTTATTCTGCTATTGATCCCATCTAGAGTATTTTTCATTTCATTTATTGTGTTGTTCATCATTGTCTGTTTCATCTTTATTTCTTCTAGGTCCTTGTTAACTGCTTCTTGCATTTTGTCCATTCTATTTCCAAGATTTTGGATCATCTTTACTATCATTATTCTGAACTCTTTTTCAGGTAGACTGCCTATTTCCTCTTCATTTGTTAGGTCTGGTGGGTTTTTATCCTGCTCCTTCATCTGCTGTGTGTTTTTCTGTCTTCTCATTTTGCTTATCTTACTGTGATTGGGTTCACCTTTTTGCAGGCTGCAAGTTCGTAGCTCCCGTTGTTTTTGATGTCTGTCTCCAGTGGCTAAGGTTGGTTCAGTGCGTTGTGTAGGCTTCCTGGTGGAGGGGACTAGTGGCTGTGTTGTGGTGTATGAGGCTAGATCTTGTCTCTCTAGTGGGCAGGTCCACGTCTGGTGGTGTGTTTTGGGGTGTCTGTGGACTTATTATGATTTTAGGCAGCCTCTCTGCTAGTGGGTGGGGTTGTGTTCCTGTTTTGCTATATGGTTGGCATAGGTTGTCCAGCACTGTAGCTTGCTGGTCGTTGAGCGAAGCTGGGTGCTGGTGTTGAGATGGAGATCTCTGGGAGATTTTCGCCGTTTGATATTATGTGGGGCTGGGAGGTCTCTTCTTGACGAGTGTTCTGAAGTTGGCTCTCCCACCTCAGAGCACACAAGCCTCTCGGGCTGGTGAGTGCCGGTCGGCGCCGATCCTCTGTGCGGGAATCTCTCCGCTTTGCCCTTCGCACCCCTGTTGCTGCGCCCTCCTCCGCGGCTCCGAAGCTCCCGCTCCGCCTCCCGCAGTCTCTGCCCGCGAAGGGGCTCCTAGTGTGTGGAGACCTTTCCTCCTTCACAGCTCCCTCCCACTGGTGCAGGTGCCGTCCCTATTCTTTTGTCTCTTTTTAATTAAGTTTTTCTTTTGCCCTACCCAGATACGTGGGGAATTTCTTGCCTTTTGGGAGGTCTGAGGTCTTCTGCCAGCGTTCAGTAGGTGTTCTGTAGGAGCTGTTCCACATGTAGATGTATTTCTGGTGTATTTGTGGGGAGGAAGGTGATCTCCGCGTCTTACTCCTCCGCCATCTTTCCACCGCCCCCCATCCCATAGGTTTTGGATCGTCGTGTTTTCATTGTCATTTGTCTCTAGGTATTTTTTTATTTCCTCTTTGATTTCTTCAGTGATCTCTTGGTTATTTAGTAATGTATTGTTTAGCCTCCGTTTATTGGTGTTTTTAAGTTTTTTCCCCTGTAATTTATTTCCAATCTCATAGCATTGAGGTCAGAAAAGATGCTTGACATGATTTCAATTTTCTTAAAGTTACTGAGGCTTGATTTGTGACCCAAGACGTGATCTATCCTGGAGAATGTTCCTTGCACACTTGAGAAGAAAATGTAATCTGCAGTTTTTGGATGGAATGTCCTATAAATATCAATTAAATCTCTCTGGTCTATTGTGTCATTTAAAGCTTGTGTTTCCTTATTAATTTTCATTTTGGATGATCTGTCCATTGGTGTAAGTGAGGTGTTAAAGTCCCCCACTATTACTGTGTTACTGTCAATTTCCTCTTTTACAGCTGTTAGCAGTTGCCTTATGTATTGAGATGCTCCTATGTCGGGTGCCTATATATTTATAATTGTTATATCTTCTCGGATTGATCGCTTGTTCATTATGTAGTGTCCTTCCTTGTCTCTTGTAACATTCTTTATTTTAAAGTCTATTTGATCTGATATGAGTATTGCTACTCCAGCTTTCTTTTGATTTCCATGTGCATGGAATATCTTTTTCCATCCCCTCACTTTCAGGCTGAATGTGTCCCTAGGTCTGAAGTGGGTCCCTTGTAGACAGCATATATATGGGTCTTGTTTTTGTATCCATTCAGCAAGCCTGCATCTTTTGGTTGGAGCATTTAATCCATTCACATTTCAGGCAATTATTGATATGTATGTTACTATGACCATTTTCTTAATTTTTTGGCTTTGTTTTTGTAGGTCCTTTTCTCCTCTTGTGTTTCCCACTTAGAGAAGTTCCTTTAGCATTCGTTGTAGAGCTGGTTTGGTGGTGCTGAATTCTCTTAGCTTTTGCCTGTCTGTAAAGCTTTTGAATTCTCCATCGAATCTGAATGAGATCATTGCCAGGTAGAGTAATCTTGGTTGTAGTTCTTTCCTTTCATCACTTTAAGTATATCATGTCACTCCCTTCTGGCTTGTAGAGTTTCTGCTGAGAAATCAGCTGTTAATCTTATGGGAGTTCCCTTGTATGTCATTTGTCATTTTTCCCTTGCTGCTTTCAATAATTTTTCTTTGTCTTTAATTTTTGCCAATTTGATTACTATGTGTCTCGGCATGTTTCTCCTTGGGTTTATCCTGTATGGGACTCTCTGCACTTCCTGGACCTGGGTGGATATTTCCTTTCCCATGTTAGGGAAGTTTCCGATTATAATCTCTTCAAATATTTTCTTGGGTCCGTTCTCTCTCTCTTCTCCTTCTGGGACCCCTATAATGCGAATGTTGTTGCGTTTAATGTTGTCCCAGAGGTCTCTTAGGCTGTCTTCATTTCTTTTCATTCTTTTTTCTTTATTCTGTTCCACAGCAGTGAATTCCACCATTCTGTCTTCCAGGTCACTTATCCATTCTTTTGCCTCAGTTATTCTGCTATTGATCCCTTCTAGTGTAGTTTTCGTTTCAGTTATTGTATTGTTCATCTCTGTTCGTTTGTCCTTTAATTCTTCTAGATCTTTGTTAAACATTGCTTGCATCTTCTCGATCTTTGCCTCCATTCTTTTTCCAAGGTCCTGGATCATCTTCACTATCATTATTCTGAATTCTTTCTCTGGAAGGTTGCCTATCTCCACTTCAGTTAATTGTTTTTCTGGCGTTTTATGTTGTTCCTTCATCTGGTATATAGCCCTCTTCCTTTTCATCTTGTCTATCTTTCTGTGAATGTGGTTTTTGTTCCACAGGCTGCAGGACTGTAGTTCTTCTTTCTTTTGCTTCCTTCCCTTTGGTGGATGAGGCTATCTAAGAGGCTTGCACAAGTTTTTGGAATACAGAAGATTCTGAATATAAATTTGTAGGTCAATGAATTCTAAAGGTGACAGAAGTCTTTCTGGCCATGACAGAATACATGGCAGCAGATTTGACCTTCTGCATAAATAATTATAAAACTCAACAAAATATATAAACAATTGTTGTCAAACACTGGGCAACAAAAAGTGCAGAACTGTGATTCCTTAGATGTGGGAAATAAATAAGGTCCTGTGATTGTTTTAGCCTTCTGACTGGATGTACTTTCCAGACCATTGGCTCAGGGAGGGGAACCTCAAGCAGAACACAGTAGTCTTGCTAAGTTAAGAAGACAAAGATTAGAGTTCACTGAGGCTGAAACAGCTGGAATTTATGGGACAGAAAACCAGAGAAGAGGGAGCTATGCAGAGAAAACACCCCAGAAAACTGCTTGAAATGCCCTTGAGTCTTTTGCTAAATATGAAGCTGATATGCATATGCTGAAACTCCACAAGGCCAGGTAAGGAAAAACTACTGGGGAACTGTAATATGAATAATTCCCAGAACTAACACTGGCTAGGAGACTTTTGAATTCTTACCAAAGTGGTGAGGCCATATTGAACATCCAGAGCAGAATGAGAGGGTCCCTCACACCACACATAAAAATAAACTCAAAATGGCTTGAACACTTAATAAAAAACATGACACCATAAAACTCCTAGAAGAAAACATAGGCAAAACGTTCTCTGACATAAATCATACCAATGTTTTCTTAGATCAGTCTCCCAAGGCAATAGAAATATAAGCAAAAGTAAACAAATGAGACCTAATCAGACTTATAAGCTTTTGCACAGCAAAGGAAGCCATCAATAAAATGAAAAGACAACCTATGGACTGGGAGAAAATATTTGCAAATGATGTGACCAACAAGGGCTTAATTTCCAAAATATACAAACACTTCATACAACTCAGTAACAACACCCCCCCCCCAAACAACCCAATCAAAAAATGGGCAGAAGACCTAAATAGACATTTCTCCAAAGAAGACATACAGATGGCCAATGAGCACATGAAAAGATGCTCAACATCACCAATTATTAGAGAAATGCAAATCAAAACTACAGTGAGGTATCATCTCACACTGGTCAGAATGGCCATCATCAAAAATCTCCAAATAATAAATGCTGGAGAGGGTGTGGAGAAAAGGGAACCCTCCTACACTGTTGGTAGGAATGTACATTGATACAGCCACTATGGAGAACAGTATGGACGTTCCTTTAAAAACTAAAAATAGAGTTGCCATATCATCCAGCAATCCCACTCCTGGGCATATACCCAGAGAAAACTATAATTCGAAAAGATACATCTGCCTCAATATTCATAGCAGCACTATTTACAATAACCAAAACATGGAAGCAACCTCAGTGTCCATCAACAGATGAATGGGTAAAGAAGATGTGGTACATATGTACAATAGAATATTACTCAGCCATCAAAGAGTGAAATAATACCATTTGCAGCAACATGGATGGACCTAGAGATTATCATACTAAGTGAAGTAAGTAGACAGAGAAAGACAAATATCATATGATATGACTTATATGTGGAATCTAAAATATAATACAAATAAACTTATATACAAAACAGAAATAGACCCACAGACATAGAAAACAAACTTATGGTTACCAAATGGGAAAGGGGGAGGGATAAATTAGGAGTTTGGGATCAGCAGATACAAACTACTATATATAAAATAGATAAACAACAGGGTCCTACTGTAGAGCACAGGGAACCCTACTGAATATTCTGTGATAACCTATATGAGACAAAAATCTAAAAAAGAATGAATATATGTATATGTATAACCCAATCACTTTGCTGTACACCTGAAACTAACACAACATTGTAAATCAACTGTATGCCAATAAAATTAAAATATTTATAAAAACAAGGTCCTACTGTATAGCACAGGGAACTATATTCAAATCTTATAGTAAGCTATAATGCAAAATAATATTAAAAAGAATATATATGTATATACATGTGTGCATATATATATATACACACATATATATGTGTGTGTGTGTGTATATATATATATATATATATATATGAATCACTTTGCTGTTCACCAGAAACTAACATAACATCATAAATTAACTATCCTTAAAAAAAAAAAAGAGTGAAAGGGTCATACATTTGTAGTGGGCTAAATTAGCACTAGTCTAGAGGCTATACTAGACCCATCTGAACAAAACTTTAAAAAATCCTTGAAAGGATTGAGATGATCCACAAGTAACTTAACTTCCTGCCAGGATAATCTTCAACACTCTGCAGGCACATAACAAAATCCAGACCCTCAACAATGTATTATTCATGATGTCTAGCATTCATTAAAAAATTACTAACACAGAAAATGCAGTGAAATGTGACTCATATCCAGGAGAAAAATCAGTCCATATAAATAGACTCAGAAATTACAGGGATGATAAAATTAGCAGACAAGGACTTTTTAAAGGGTATTATAAATATAAATATTACAATTATGAATGCATTTCATTGTAAAAAATGAAAGGAAAACATGAACACTAAGAGGACAGAAATGGAAGATATAAAAAAACAAATGGAATTATTTCTATAATGGAAGAATACAATATTTGAAGTGAAAAATTCACTGAATGGGCCTAATATCTGACTATATGCTGCAAAAGAAAAGATCAATGAACTTGAAGAAGGTGACGACAGCTAACTATAGGATGGGCTCCACTTCCTTTTGGGCACATGAGCTACAGTGAGGAAGGCACACCTGAAATTCTGGTTCAGGTAATTCCATTTTCCCTCTTACTATTTAAATCAACCCTAGCTCTCTCCTTCTCAAGAAGTAGAGGGGACATTTTTAGGTAGTTTCTTGGAGGAGTGTTAAACACTGCTGCAAGTTGTGACCTTGAAGTGATTCACAAAGCATTGCATTGCACTTTTAAGGTTTCCCATTCACCCAGAAATCATTTATCAAGAAAGTACAAAGTTCCAGGCATAGTGCTAGACATAAAGGGTAGAAAAATAAATAAGAATGGCCCCTGTGTAGTGGGAGAGATAGGAATGTACAGTCAGTGAAATACAGAGTAAAAAATTTGCTTCAACATACAGTCACTAAACTTTTACTCTGTTCTAGTCATTGCTAGTTGCTGATGAAATAATAATTTCTATCTTTAATTTGCTTAAAGTTCATTCTAGAGATGTGGTTAAAAGCTAGAGCCAAAGAGTAATAACGCTCACTTCTCATGAAGAGGGATAGATTTGGGATACGTGGGGGTTTGTTTATATGAATGGACTAGTTTTTGATATTAATGGACTGAATAAGCTTGTGAGACTACCACACAGCCATTGGCCCATAAAAATGAATTATGAACACTAACTGGTGTCCAAGAATATGTGCTTGTTCCTGATATGCGTCCACTGAGATCCAGTTTCTTCCTGGTCCCTGAATCTGGACTCTATCCTTCATTTATCACCCTTGTCATGCCATTCACACTGGTCTATTCTATTCTTTAGTCTTGTATTCACTTCTAAGATGTTTTTCTTGAATTTATTCTACCATCTTCTCAAGAGCCAAGCTCCATACTCGTCCACTATAACCACTGTGAGGATGGGTGGGTAAAGACAAAATTTTTCATAGACATGGATCACTGTCTCCTTGAAAATTATCTTAGGACATCTCATATTTGTACATATTGTTTTTCAAAACTTAATCAAGAGCAAATGACCTTCTTTGTGTGTTTTGGAAAGCAGGTAGTTGAGTGGCCAAAACAAATTACTAAAAGTTCAAATGTGGAGATCAGTTACTTGGCAAGAAGTCACTGGAGAGACAGAGTTGGGCTCTAAAAGGAAGATTCCAGCACATGAACTAAGGCAGAATGTCAAAATGATGTATGCTGAGGTGCATTTACCATGTAGCTAATAAACTTTAAATCTTCAGGGCCCCTCATGTGTAGACTCCTTCCGAGGCCCTGGGAATGGACCTAGCACTGTTGTTCCTATGGACATGTTTATATAAAATTTGCAAAAGTAAAATAGTTTAAATTGAATCAGTTAAGACTACAGTTTTCCATTTCAACTTTCCCTCCATTATCCTTCCCCTCTAGGACTGGGTGGTGTTGGAGTAGAATTTTAGGAGCCCTGTGACATGACTGCATCCAATGGAATCCCCTGGTAATTTTCTAAGTATGCCTGATGTTAAAAGGAAGGAAACTAGGAAAATCAAGGAATGCAGTTTTTGGGGGGAGGAGGCACCAAACTTCATTCTGAGGAAATTGTCAGAGCCTACAGCCAAGTGAGATGTCAGTTTGCCAATCTGAAGAGACAAGGACAGTGTCCATCAGGGTGGAGAGGTACGATATATCCTTTTGTTTAGAGACAAAGGGGCCTCTGTTCTGTGTGTGTCCTGAATGTAGCCCATGGGTGCAGAGGGGTTTACAACTAGATGAAAGATCTGGGAAAAGCTCAAGAGAAAGATCACCGGCAGCATGAATGAAGAAGCTGAGAGATTCTTAGAAGAACTTTCCTTGAAGATGGAATTCTGCTTCTGGTTATGATGAGTAACAGGAACCAGACTTACCCTCCCACGTGAAATTACCAAAACCATTAGATTAAAATATATGAAACAACATTCTTCAAGACACTGGACATCAGGAAATGAAGGACAGTAAGGTGAGCCCTGTGATTGCCCCAACTTACTACCTTGAGAGAGCTTCCAGGCCGTGGCACAGGAAGTGGGGATCAGGCACAGGCTGACAGACTCCCGGAGTTGAGAAGATGGAGCTGATAATACGGGGAGAGTAAGGAGGCTAGGGTTCTCAGAACAGAGGACCAGAGAGGAGAGGGTTGCATAGAGAGAGAACGTTCAGTGTCTACAAAGGGTTCCTCAACCATATTCAGCTGAATAACATATACAGTGCATGTGAGGAAACTAGCTGATGCTGGGGATAGTGCCACCCAAAAGGATCAGGAGTAACTGCTGAGCACTCCCACAGGGCCAGCATAGTGCCTGTTCCCAACCAGTCAGATTGGAAAACCTCCAAATTCCAGGGCATTGGGTAGAGTACTCAGGAAGGCCTTGCCTCAGTTGTGGGGAACAATTAGCCCTAAGACTACACACTGTTTCAGACCCTCCTAACAAATTGTAAAGGCTAGCCTGTGAAAGGATCAAATTGTTTCCAAGTAGCTTAACTGCATCCCAGAACAAAAGTCAATATTATAAGAATACAAAATTACCTAGCATGCAATGAGGTAAAAGTCATAATGGCTGGCATCCAATCAAAGATTACCAGGCATGCAAAGAGGCAGGAAAACATAACCCATAATGAGGAGAATAACTGTGTTAGAATTAGCAGAAAAGGACATTAAAACAGTTACTATAACTGTGTTTCATATGTTAAAAAAGTACAGACATGGAAGATATATAAAAGAGCCAAATTGCACTTCTAAAAATGAAAATGACAATGTCTAAGATGAAAAATACAGTGGTTTGGGATTAATGGCAAAGTACACATTGCAGAAGAGATTAGTGAATATGTGAATACATAACAATAGAAACTATCCAGAATGAAACACGAAGAGAGGGGAAAAAAATTAATGAATAGAGCATCAACCTTGGGGCTGCACCAAGTGGCCTAATACACAATATAATCAGAGCCTCGGTGCGGGGGGAGGAGTAGAAAAAATATCCGAAGAACTAATAGCTGAAACATTTCCAAATTTGAAGAAAAGAGTAAACCCACAGATCCAAGAGGCTCAATGAACTCCAAGCACATGAAATATGAAGAAAACTAAAGCAAAAGGCACATCATAATCAGTTTGCTCGAAACCAGCGATAAAGTGGAAATCTGAAAAGCAGCCAGAGAAAAAAGCATGTTATGTTAAGGAACAAAGATATAGATGCCAGCAGTTTGGACATTATGTAAGTGGAAAGAGAGTGCAGTGACATCATGTTAGAGGGTGGGAAAATAATCCAACAAAAATTGTGGGATCTTCTGTCTCAGTGAAATTTCTAGGATTCCAGTGGTTTGGAGGATGTCAAGATATCCCTTCTAAGGTGATGGCTAAGCTGTTGCATCTGGTCCCTTCCACAACCGAAAAAGAGGCACAACAACTGGTGGGTCTCTTGGGACTTTGGAAGCAACATATTCCTCATGTGGGTGTGTTACTCCGGCTTATTTACCAAGTAGCCTGAAAAAGCTGCTAGCTCTGAGTGGAGCCCAGAAGAAGAGAAGGCTCTGCACCAGGTCCAGGCTGCCATGCAAGCTGCTCTGCCACCTGGGCCAGAGCATCCAGCAGGTCCAAAGGTGCCTGAAGTGTCAGTGCAGATAGGGATGCTGTGTAGAGCCTTTGGCAGGCTACCACAGGTGAGTGACAGCACAGACCCTTAGTATTTTGGAGCAAAGCCCTACTATCTTCTGCGATAACCACTCTCCTTTTGAGAAACAGCTCTTAGTCTGTTATTGGGCCTTTGCAGAGACTGAACGCTTAACCATGGGCCACCAAGTTACCATGTGACCTGAGCTGCCCGTCATGAACTCGGTGATCTGACCCACCAAGCCATAAAGTTGGGCGTGCACAGTAGCATCCATCATCAAATGGAAGTGACACATACATGATTTGGGCCCAAGCAGGCCCTGAAGGCACAAGTAAGTTACATAAAGAAGTGGCCCAGGGCTTCCCTGGTGGTGCAGTGGTTGAGAGTCCGCCTGCCGATGCAGGGGATACGGG